>NW_027491806.1:600000-900207 GCF_021521415.1 Bidens hawaiensis
AAACTTGACCCACCTGGACACCGGAGCGCCGCACGGTGATGGTCCAGAAGCTGGCCACACAGCGCTATGGTGCTGCTGCACAGTCAGTTCGCGCAGAATCTGAGTTGGTTTTTCGTTTATTAGCTCGTTTTGGCATAAAATCCGTTATTTTGAGCATGAATTGAGAGAAGTAAGGATCAAGATATCTTAATATAACTGAAATATATATTTAAATTCATTTCTTATCATTCAAGATCAGATCTTTATGATTATATTCATAGATTGCATCATAAAAGTCATATTTAGTTGCTTAACGGGCCAAAAAGCCTTTAATTAGTTCGTTTAGGCTTTTCTTATATAAACTAACCTCATTCATCTGCCATAAAACTTTACCTAAACCCTAACAAACATATCTCAGCCTTCACCCTCTCTGCCTCTTTCAGATCTCTTCGGTTTTTGGTGTTTCGTTGAAGAACCGTTCATTAAACGGTTGACTTTGCATGCTTAACGACCTTTGACTCGTTATATCTCATCATTCGTGCATATTCCGGGTAAGTTGTAGACTGAGTTTTCGTTCATAAACATTCTCTAGTCAATAAACCTCAATCAATTTCTGAGATTGAAGGTTATTGACTGGTCAATTGCTTTAAAATCTGATAAAGGGTAAAATAGTCAATTTGTTTGACTTCTCGTTTTCTCATACTTCTGGACTGATTCAACGTTCGGTCTAGAATACTTTTATTCTCGTAATTAAATTTTAAGGGTTCTAACCAAAACCCAACCCCCGAATCGAAGTTCGGATTCTGGTCAGATTTGACTCGTTTAAACATTAAAATCGACATAACTCGAGTTATACTTATCCGTTTGGATTGATTCCAGAGGAAATAGTTTCGCTTTTACTTATACTTTCATATCGTTAAGTTTTAGGTTCCGTTGATTATCTTCGTTCGGTGCGTTAATCGGAAGACTCGTTGTTTATTTCTTAATATCATATTAACTCGCTTATTTTAAGGTGAGTTTTGTCATTCCCCCGTTTTCATATATTTTCAAACGTTTTGGGGGCATATACGTACTTAAATTATTTAAATTATACATATCTTAATCATTAGCAAACGTTGTATTGTGTGTGAATTGCTAGACTTAAATTGCTAATTGATTACTTGTTTAATTTGCGCATTCGGAGAGGTCCACCATGTTCTCATTATATTATGATCATATGACCGTCTAGCTTTAACCGGCGCTCGATTCGCTTGGCAATGGTTCGCTTGACACTTTATTTGCTCATTGGTTTGGTTTATTTACCACTTTACCTACGTTTTGCTATCTTTTCATATTACATATTATTGCAAAACTTAATGACTTGCTCACTCAACATATTTGTTGACAAACCTATTCTATTTTCTACGTATATGCAGGTGATCATATGAATTGAAGACTTGGAGTTTTGGATTGCTAGATGAGACCATTGGACTTATCAAGAACTATTTTATTTTAATTTAAATTATGGATTAGTTATTTTATTGTTATGGATTCTTGTTGATTGAATTGTTATTTTTGGATATTTTGGTTATTTGAAATAAAATCAATTATTAGATATTGTCACCATATTTTTGCATGATAGTTACCTCGAACTATGAGCAATCATGCTCACGCCCTGGCATTTCCGCCTTAGGTTGGGGTGTGACAGGTGTTCTTCATCGAGTATGGATTGCCAATCGAGCAAACAACTTGATCTATCCAGCTTAAACCAAGTGTTCCAAGCACATTAGTGGGTCGAGCATGGATGCAATAAAGAAAGATATCAAATGTTCTAAGTGTAAACTTCGAGCATGGTTCAGTTCCGAGCAAGGTTTGCATCCGAGTATGTTGAAAATTTTTCCAATAAGTCACTAAGCAGAATTGAAGATATCCAGAAGAACAAGCTTGCTCGAGGGACTCATTCGAGCAAAGCAAGGATTAGTCAAGAAGATTGAAGGGTGATGGAGGAGAATATTTTCTATCAGAAAATATTCTAAGTAAAGTCTGCTTGAAGACTTGCATTGAGCATGTTGTGCATATCAAGTCTGCTCGACCAAAGACTTATCATAATCGAAGACTTGTTTACACTTGTATTTATTTTGTCATTCATTATGTATTCATTAGGTCTTCTAGAAGGAATGTTAGGGTATATAAATATAATTCTAGGTTGTCATTTAATGGCACGGAGTTAAACGGCTCTTTTGCTGAATACGAGGAAACGCACGTGAGCGAATATTCTCTTGTCTCCTCGTACAGCCGCCACCGTCACGAAACCTTAGATATTCCTTTCACTGTTACATTAAAATGATATATTAATAATAGTGAATCTCCGACGGCGTGGACTACAATCTGGACTACCAGTGGAAGGTAGACGACGCCTGGTACACCTCCGCCGCCATTCTCGAACACGGAAGCCGCCTCCGTGTCAGACTACTTCGACGAGCTTTACTCCGTCACCGATTTCTCCACTCACCGTGAAATCGAACAGTTTCTCTGTAGGTTCCGTCTAGTCTCTGAGCCCCTGGAGGATAATGAGTGTTCCAGAGTGCTTGAAGGCAGGAAAATCTGTGCAATTTACAAAACCAAGGATGAAGCCCTATGTTATGATGCCACTCTTGATGCTGTATGTACCATTTTCTCTAATTTTGGGCAATTTCTCATTATTTTCATCTTATTTTGGATTCTTAGTTATGTAATAATAATATTATTATTGGTGTCAATCGCGTCGGGTTGACGGGTTGAAATGTGCAACCCGAACCCGACCCATATTATTATTTGTGTAACGTATTTCAACCTTAACCCAAGCAGACATAAATTTGGGTCTATCCGAAAACTACCCGTTTGACCCATTTAACAATAAAATTAAAATATTTTTAAAATAAAATGGATATAATTTAGAGTCGGCTGAGAAAATGAGTAATATGAATTTTTTTTATAATTAAAATCATGAAATTTGATTGGATATTGCAACAGTATATTCGGAAAATGGAAAACGGAAAAAACTAACGAAAACTGTAAGTATTGAAGTTTCATTTTTATTACTCAAAATAGGTTAACGGGTCAACTCGTTTTATCGTGTCAACCCAAACTCGGCCCATTTTTTTAAACGGGTCATGTTAGGCCCGTTATTTCGGGTTAGGTCAATAGTTTTCGCCCCTTCGTGCTGGGGCTGTAACATTCACTTTGCTCATTTGCTCATTTCTGTCCCTAATTTAGAACACGGGAACCCTATTTTAATCAATAATAATAGTATGATGTTTAACATTGGTTTATTTATTTAGAGAATCTTGTAGGTAGTAACTAGTAACTAATTAGTATTTGCTGTTAATAATAGGTGCAGTATATACAGCATGCGCCTGGCAAGTGTTTGTGCTCTTATTTACTATGCTGGAAGCATGGTCCTGGTGAGGGAACTTTAACCAAAACATCCATTTAGGACATGCGTTTTATTATCCATGGTGATATTCATCCCGACATTGCTGAATTTGCAAATCTTGTGAAGCAACAACTCAAAGGGCGGACCCTGTTCAATCACAGGCAAGTTTTTCTATTCATGTCATTTTGTTATAATTTAGTATTTAACTATTTATAATTTGTTGTGGATTTGTAGGTGTGTGGTAGTGTGGAACACAGTTCTCATGTCAGATCCTGTGCAGGTTTTGTAATTTGATTAAAGATTGTTATATATATAATGATTTCAGAACTTGTTTTTGATCTGTGTAAGTTTTTATCGATAGGGAGGGAAAGCATCTGTGTTGAAATAAGTGATCATGATGTGGATATTGGAGGTGTGAACAAGGCCGACCCTCATCATTATATTGTGTTGACAAACTTGGATAAAGGTTTATGCCCCTTGTTGATGATCCATTACATACACGAGCATACATCAATCACCACACAGACATGTGTTTTCCCAGGTTTGTCACAAGAAACATATGCACGAGGAGCAATCTTGGTTGATAGCAAGACAAAGCTGAAGAGGATTTATAATTTTATAAACAATCCGAATCACTTCATTACATCTTTCTCTGGAAGGTAATTATTTTTTTGTATATTCTGTTTTGGTTAAGATGATATTATTGTGGGGCTTTAGGTTTTGTTAATTAAATTTATTTTATTTGTTGTAGGCCATGGGTAATAGCTGAAGAGAATCTTAAAAGTGGAACATTCAACATAAACCTGCGAAAATTGCAGCCTAAGTGTGAGGTAAACATGTTATTCCTTAGTTAGAGTTCAATCACAATGTTTCCAATATTATCTGTTATTTATTAATGTTTGCATCCCTAATCCCAGAGCTACAGTAGACAGAGCGAGTTGAAGATTGCTCATTTTGGAACAGAAGAATACAAAAAAGGCCAAAGAGTTGAAAGATTTATATATGGCATTTTACAATAAAAAAACGGCTCTTCCAGAGGTTAGCTATGGAGGAGAACAAGAAACAGGACCCGTCTAGTTAATTGCGTTGTTTTGACAATTACTTAGATATTTGTGTGATTATGGTTTTGTTTATTTAAAGTAAAGGACTTTGTTGATTGAATTGATGTCTATGGATATTTAGAATTGTTTGTTTGATGATTGTTGCTTCATGTGGATCTTGGTGATTGTCTGTCACGTAATAGGTTCAAGTTAGATTGTTTAATCTGTTGGTTTATCGTCCGGTTTACCTTAGAAGTTAATATTCAGCAGTCAACATCATAAGTTCCCGGTTCCATAGAGTCAAACATCAGTGTAAGTCAAAAACTAATGCAATCCAGGATTCCAGTCTAGGTGGTCACTTCTCCATTGAATACACAAAGCGCGTATATAACCAGTTGTTTACCGTTTTGAAAACCCAAAAGAAGACTTATATAATAATGGTATATCTTCGTTTCCCTTGAGTGATTAAGAATTTGGTTTTATGAGCCTAATCTAAAAACATCTGACGAGCTCCACGCGAATAAGGAAGCCTGCCCTCTAATATGCTCGTCGTACTGGTTCGGGTAACACGTTAATCCGGACTGATTAATCGAAAACTGGATTAGGAGGCAGAATGTAACACCCTGGAATATATTTTGCGTAGTATACCATTCTATCTGATCAACACCACTTTCTCAATGACTTTAGCTAATCGGGTATCGGGTTAATCCGGCCGGACTTTTCGGGGTTTTTTATGTGACCGGCCTGCTAATCGAATATCGGTTAACTCTTTTTCCTTCAAAAAACAATCCGATAAATCCCGATTCTAAAAATAACAGTATATAACCAGTTATATACTCCTTTCAATAAACAAAGCGCGTATATAACTGGCTGTTTACCATTTGGAAAACCCAAAATGAGACTTATCTAATAATGGTGTATCTTCGATTCCCTTAGGTGAATAGAGAATATGGTTTTATTAGCCTAACCTAAAAGCGTCTGACGAGCTCCATCCGAATAAGGAAGCCTGCCCTCTAATATGCTCGTCGTACTGGTTCGGGTATCAGGTTAATCCGGACCTATTAATCGAAAACTCGATTAGGAGGCCGAATGTACCACACTGGAATATAATTTGCGTAGTATACCATTCTATCTGATGAACAACACTTTCTCATTGACTTTAGCTAATCGGGTTAATCCGGCCAGACTTTTCGGGTTTTTTTATGTGATCGGCCTGCTAATCGAGTATTGGTTAACTCTTTTTCCTTCAAAAAACAATCGGATAAATCCTGATTCTAAAAATAACGGTATATAACCAGTTATATACTCCTTTGAATAAACAAAGCGTGTATATAACTGGTTGTTTAACGTTTTGAAAACCCAAAAGGAGACTTATCTAATAACGGTATATCTTCGTTTCCCTTGGGTGAATAGAGAATTTGGTTTTATGAGCCTAATCTAAAAGCGTCTGACTAGCTCCACCCGAATAAGGAAGCTTGCCCTCTAATATGCTCGTCGTACTGGTTCGGGTATTAGGTTAATCTGGACCGATTAATCAAAAACTCGATTAGGAGGCCGAATGTACCACCCTAGAATATAATTTGCGTAGTTTACTGTTCTATCTGATCAGCACCACTTTCTCATTGACTTTAGCAAATAGGGTATCGGGTTAATCCGGCCGGACTTTTCGGGGTTTTTTTATGTGATCGGCCTGCTAATCAAGTATCGGTTAACTATTTTTCCTTAAAAAAACAATCCGATAAATCCTGATTCTAAAAATAATGGTATATAATCAGTTATATACTCCTTTGAATAAACAAAGCGCATATATAACCGGTTCTTTACCATTTTGAAAACCCAAAAGGAGACTTATCTAATAACGGTATATCTTCGTTTCCCTTGGGTGAATAGAGAATTTGGTTTTATGAGCTGTCACACCCCGACTATCACAATGCGGAAGCATAAAACGAGAATGTAACAGACACCCCTGGTATCAACCACATTGTTTATAAAGAAACATTACAAACTAATTTACAATATATTACGTTACATTGTTCTATCATTGTTTTTCAGTTTAGGCGATACAAACAAAACTAGTTCGTTAAACTATTTGATCTACTACTAACACCCTTGCTTCTATTCGCATATCATCAGCCACACCTTGGACACGTAGCATATCACCAAGTTATTCCAACTTTGGTATCCCTAAAAGGCAGTTTAAACGGATCAACTACAAGAGTTGGTGAGTTTCACAAATAAGTAACCATTGTAATTATGATATAAGTATGAATGTATGTAAATGATGTAATTATACTAAGCTACAGTGAAGCCTTAACTGTTTGTGCTGCTTGCATCTATTTCCCACGCCCAATCAACCACTGTGGCTCTTTCCGCCCACAATATGTCCCAAGTAGCTATGTCTAGCACTACATAGTGTGTTTGTGTATTTATGGTCATGTGTAAACGGGGTAAAGTCTCAGCAACACATGCCGGCTCCGCTTGGGTTTGTCAAACCAATAGTATTATTCACAAGACACTGGCTCGAAGTTAATCACTGTGTTAGTGGGGACTTTCGTGTATTAGCACTTAGATAATTTACATAAATACATGTTTCAGGTATGTATATGTAATCAAACATGCTTTTCACCCCAAAAGTTCGTAAAACTGTTTAAAGAAAGGGGTCATGAAACTTACGGTTTAATCAGTAATCAGTAGTGCGACAGTTCAGGGTTTGCTCGACTCGTAATCACTGGTCCCTATAATTAATATTATAATAATATTAATATTATAATATTATTATAATCTCAATACTAAACTGGGCTGTATATCTAATCTGGGTATAGTTGGAACGTCCAGAAAGTGTCAATAGGCTTAGATTGTGATGTTGTTCAATGTTTAATACTAAAAAGCGAACTTGGCTCAATTTCCCCGTTTTCCCAGCTGGGCCAAGTTGTTCGTTTATGCGTTCAGAAAACAGTTATGGGGATGTACGATTGGGAAAATGTGTTGGTCGATAAAATGATTAAGTTATAAAGAAAGATCACATATTGGGGTTCCGGATTCGCTACAGGCCCGTTTCCATTTATTCATTTTGATTTGAGGAGAAACGCGCACAATCTACCCAGATTGTCCAGGTTTCTCATAAAAAGGTTCGCTTTACATAATTAGTCTAAAAATATGAATTTTTATCACTCTTGGTGTTTTGATATTCTCGCATGTTCGTTAATCATGAACTTGCCGGTTTTTATTAGAATAGAATTTGTTTAAATTTTAAATTAGCATAATTAATTAACCGTTAATCCTTAAATTATGAAAATTTAGCCACTTATCAAATAAAATCTGTATACTTTTATAAAAATATTTATGGAATTATTTACTGGTTTATTAATTTATAAAAATTCATTTTACCCGCTATATTTAGCCTGAAAATCGTCCGTTTATCCCAAACGATTTCCAAAAATTCCACAAAAGTTCCTGGATGCTCAAATTATATCCCAAAACCATCTGTATCAATTCCAGAATATAACAAGCTTGTTCAATATTCTTTTCAGGCCAAACTCGACTATAAAAACTTATATGAACGCAACTGCACAAAACACACTTAGGCTTTTCCAAATGATTCTAAATTTCATATGTGATAAAAATATACAAAATCTAAGTTCCCCACAAAATGTCATAATTTTTCAAGCATTTTAACTATTTTTCAAGCATTTTAACCATCTGTATCAATTCCAGAATATAACAAGCTTGTTCAATATTCTTTTCAGGCCAAACTCGACTATAAAAACTTATATGAACGCAACTGCACAAAACACACTTAGGCTTTTCCAAATGATTCTAAATTTCATATGTGATAAAAATATACAAAATCTGAGTTCCCCACAAAATGTCATAATTTTTCAAGCATTTTAACTATTTTTCCCAATTAAACATCCCAATTTGGTAATAAATTCGCCAAGTATTTCGGATGGCCGAAAAATTACCAAATTTGAACAGGGACTCAATTATAAGGTCCCTAATGTCCCTGAAATATTTCATGACCTAAAAATATGCATGTTAGGTTGTATTTTTGGTTTATGCTTGTAGTTTTTGGTATTGGGCTGTTTTGGGCTTTTACATGTAAACCGAGATCTGTTGATCTCGGTGGGCTTTTAGTTGGTTTGGGCTTAGTCAGTAGAATATATATAGAACATATGTTAACGGTTTAGGGGTTCGTTCATTGTTATTATTCTACCCGTGTAAGTTGTTAAGGGCTTAAGCACCCGACGTATAATATATGTGTGGTTTGAAGCTTCTTTATTGTGTTTGGTGTGTTCTTGGTTGTTTTCACAAAATCAACTTAGTGGTTATTTTCCGCCTAACTGTTAAGCATATTGATATCACGTTGGAAGATCCGTTACGGGACTTACAATTGGTATCAAAGCCTATAGACCTATTCTAGGCTCGATTATTGGTGATATCAAGGATTCTGTCGTTGATCCAAGAAGGTTTGTTGTGTTGAAGGTTTTTGGATCTCGAAGAAGGGTGTTCTTCGTGTTCTTCGGCTGGTGAAAGCTTTGTTTGGAGTAGATTTTGGTATATCTCATATTTAATTTAAATCCCATCATTCTCGGGATTTAGTTAAATATTCAAGATTTACCATATCTTGAACTATCCTTAGTTATCTGGTTGATTTCGAAGTTCTCGGGAAGATTTCAAGATTCACGGTTAGCATTCAAGGTTTTCGGGAAGATTTACAAGTTTTCGGGGTGAATTCATCATTCTCGGGCAACTTCATGTGTCTTCAGATACTGTTGACAGTTCTAGGTCAACATTCTGTATTCTCGGACGAAATTTGTAGTTCGGTCTCTCCATTAAGTTTTCGGTTAAGGATACTATGGATCAATCAGGTGTCAGTACATCCTCAAATGCAACGCTCCATCAAGAGCTTGATTCCATCATGGGAACAACTACTCGTGTGCCTCGTTTACTAACATCAGACGGGTTTGCTGAGTGGAAGTTTAGGTTTGAGAAGTACGTGAAAGCGAAGGATGCGAAAATGTGGACAAGCATAATCAGAGGTCCTCAGGTTATTACCTATCAAAGAGAAGGCTCTAAAGAAGTTGAGACAAAGCCAGTTTAGTTGTATACAAATGCTGACTTTGACCTTGTTGAGGAAGATGAGAAGGCTTTAGCTACCTTGACCATAACACTTTCACCTGAAATTGCCTTGGGATTTAGAGAGCTGTACTCTGCCAAAGGACTCTGGGAGGCTCTCATTGAAGTGTTTGAGGGTAATGAAGAAATGAGGAGAAGTAGGCAAGATCTTCTAAGACAACAATTTAACATGTTCAATCATGTGTTAGGAGAATCTTTGGAGAAACAGCTTCACCGGTTCATCTCGTTGATCACGGAGATTAGATCTGCAAATATAAATCTCACATCTGCCGAGATCAACAACAAACTGGTTAACTCACTGCCTCAGAGCTAGGACTTGAATGTGGCGTCATTAAGAAGACCAAGGATCTATCCAGATTGACTCTGTCGGAGGTTATGGCAATCATCAAGGCTTGTGACATGGATGACAAGCAATGTGCCATCAATCATGCTAGTACTTACAACACTGCAGGTTATGGCAGTCTGGCTAATAATGCACTGGTCTCTCAAGAAAACTTCTCATTACTCAAGAATCGGCCACCTCAACCATAGCAGCCTCAACAAACTTTCTCTATGTTTAGATCTTCACAAAGTCAATCCACTCCTCATTCTACACCAGCTACCCCTGTTTTCTTTTCGCAACAAACTACTGCACTGAAATCACAAGCCTCTATGGCCACCTCCAGCCAGTCTCACACTCAAATTCCCATTATCTCAAAGGAGACTCAAGAGAACATAGCCCTAATGGCAGGTTTTATGAACTGCTATAACGCTTTTCTGGCTGGAGACTGGTGCAACCCATGGTAGCTGCTGAGCTGGATCAGATACATCCTGACGATGTGGAGGAGATGGATATCTCATGGCAAATAGCCATGGCTATTTTCAGGGCCATGAAATTCACCAAAAGGACAAGCAGGAACAATTGGAATGTGCCTGCAAATCAGAAAGTGGGTTTCAATAAGAATTCTCTAAGGTGTTACAACTGTCATGAGCCGGGTCATTTTGCTCGTGAATGAACAAATCCGGCTAAAGAAGGAAATAGAGAAAGAGCAATGGTCTCGGTGAATGGTGGAAGAGAAGAGAATGTGACTGGTTCGAGTACGGGTGAGCGGGGTCTGGTGGTTCAGAACTTCTCCTGGGAGGATCAGATGGCAGCACTGAGTTTGAGTAATGAAGTTGCAAATTTTGTTGAGATGGATGCTGATGAAGAGGAGAATGAAGTTGAGGAGCAGGTGATGGATCTTCAGCATGCTTTCATGGCCTTCACCTCCACCAAACAAACTGAGGTAAGTACTGTACTCTGTTCTCAATCGTGCATTGATAAGGTAGGCCTGTACAAAATACATAATGGTAATATAATAAGAGAAATTGAAAATACCAAACATGAAAACTTAACACTAAAGAAACTAGAAAAGGCTTTAAATGATAAATTAGAGGCACAAAAACAAGATTCTTCTGAACTTCAATCAGATTTTAGCATAAAGTGTTGTCACCATTTAGATGCCAAAAATAAAATAGGTAAACTAACTGCCGAGTTAGAAGCATCTAGACTGGAGATAGTTAAACTGATGAATAAATTCAAAAATGCTAAATTCAATTTCAAAAAATTCGATGTCTCTAGTGATCTTGTTGAGTCAATGATAGAGAAACAGTTGAAATGGAAAGAACATAAAGGTGTAGGTCTAGGCTACAACATGGTACCACCCCTGTATAATAATAACTACACAAGTCTTCCTCTTACCAAGGAAGATGATGAAAAGGAGAAAAGTATGCAGTACGGTAAGCAACTGGTAAGGTTGATGCAGATTCGGTAACTGAATCAACCACAGGGGTGAACGATTCTAATGTGTCTAGTTTGTGTGCAGATGAAGTCATAATTGAGGACTGGATTGAGGAAGATGATGAATCACCCAATGACTCATCTGTTTCTTTAAATTTGCCTATTTTTTCTGTTTCAAATAACAATGCTACTAATGTGTGCGTGGGCTCAGTTTTCAAGAGCAAAAAAATCGTTTGGTTTCTTTTTCTAAAACTTCAGAAGGCAGTGATCTGTCTTTAAATAAAAGTGGTGAACTTAAAAACAAAATTAAACACTTGTCACCTATGTTTGTGAGTGAAAAAGGATCTTGTGATGTTAAATGTGAAGTTCTTAATGATAAATCCAGAAATGGAAAAACAAGCTCACACAATAGAGCGAGACCGGGAATCGGCCACAATGATTTTTCTGTTAAGAAACAAACCTGTTTCAACTGTGGCATTCCCGGTCACATTGTTAGAAATTGCTCTTGTCTCCCATACGTTCCATATTGTAAACGCCATTAGAGGACCATGTCTCATCATGCCTACAAAATTTTCATTCAAATAATTCGAGGCATTATGACACAAGGCGCTCTGAAGGCAATTGGAGAAGAGTCAAGGCTGACAGGTCAAGTTTTCATAAGACCAAGCCCATTGTGACCCAGAAGCGAAAAGAAAACACAGTCTCGGTTCTAGACAAAAGTGGGTGTATGAGCCAAGAAAATTAAACATGGTAAAGTCAAACGTGTCTTCTATCCGCAGACCAGAGACCAAGTCAACTACCCGTATAAATCAAAAAGTTTTAAAGCCAAAATACATGTGGTTGCCAAAGTCCCCAGTAATAAAGTCCGTATCATCACACAATTCCATGTTTGATAACAATGATGATATGACATGGCAGCCCATAACACGTCAAACTAAGTCAGGCTTACCCAAAACTACTATGGACTGGGTACCCAAAACTAACTGGTCTCGCACTTTGTGCAAGAACAGCTTTGGAAGAATATTATCAGACCATGGTTTATTGATAGTGGCTGTTCCAGGCACATGACGGGAGACATATCTCAGCTGAGTGACATTCAAATCTTTAACGGCGGATATGTTTCTTTTGCGGAAGGAGAAAAAGGGAAGATTACTCAAAAGGGTACTGTGAGTAATGGGGTTCTGAAGTTTGAAAACGTTTACTATGTTCTAGAGTTAAAGCACAGTCTGCTCAGTGTGTCACAGATTTGTGATAAGGGATTTTCCACTCATTTCCCCAATAAGGAATGCTTAATTCTAAAACCTGGTATTGTCATACTAGAGGAATGGGTACTTGTCAGATCTCAGAGGAAAGATAATGCCTATTTGATTGATATGAACAAGAACATTCCTAACGAAATTACATGCCTATTCTCTAAAGTGTCGGAGCATAATGTCATGTTGTGGCATCGTCGTCTCGGCCATGCAAATGTGAAAAACCTGAACCGTCTTACGAAGAACAACATTGTGCGAGGGTTACCTGTTAAAGACTTCGTGACTATAGAGAAGTGTGTGGCCTGCGCGTTAGGCAAACATCATCGGAAATCACACAAGCCAAAACCGATAAACTCCATTTCCAGTGTCTTTCAGTTGCTTCACATGGATTTGTTCGGTCCCGTTCATGTCTTGAGTCTATCCCGTAGTAATCACTATCTGGTCATCACTGATGAATACTCCCGCTTCACTTGGGTATTCTTCTTACCAAATAAGGGTGAGACGGCTGACTTGATCAAGAAGTTCATAGTGCTTATGAAAAATCAATTGAACTTGAAGCTCAAGGGAATTCGTCGTGACAATGGCACGGAATTCAAGAACTCCACACTGAACTATTTTTGTGCCGAAAAGGGAATTCTTCGTCAGTACAGTTCCGCTCGTACTCCTTAGCAAAATGGTGTCGCTGAAAGACGAAATCGCACTTTGATCGAAGCAGCTAGAACAATGTTATGTGATTCAAACTTACCACTCTTCTTCTGGGCTGAAGCGATCAACACCGCCTGTTACGTGAAAAATCGGGTGTTGATTAACAAATCTCAAATGAAACTCCCTATAAATAGTTTATGGTCACAAGCCCACCGTCGCACACTTTCGAGCTTTTGGGTGTCCATGTACTCTGTTGAATCTTGAATCAGCTCCCAAGTTTGAACCCAAAGATGATGATTGTTACTTTGTTGGATATGCCAGTCGGACCGTCTACAGAGTCTACAACAAGGCATCAAAACAAATTGTCGAGTCGTATGATGTGCGTTGGTTAGAAGAAAATGAAACAGATGCCCGCATGGGGCCTGACTGGTTGTTTAACTACGACAAGCTCTTCAGGCCATTCAATTTGTTTTTGGTGACTGATTTAAATGACTCAAGAGAAGGAAATACTACTGTGGTTGATGATGAAGAGGATTCTTCCTCCAATGTTCAAGAGTTTCCTATGTTGAGTGTGGAACCGTCTGAACCGTCAGAAATCACACAGCCGTCATGATGTGCATCGGACGATATGTCTATAAAATGAATGACCCTCACAACTAAGCTTTAAATTTAAAACGAAAATCCTAAAAACACCACACACAACCGGAAAGTGTACCGATCGTAAGTAGTATAGACCTAGGAAGTCCGAGTATTGAAAACAAGGACACGTAAAAACGCTACTGATCACTAACCCTAGACAAGATCTACCAAAGAATAATATTTAATTGATTTTATTTTTAGTTTTTCTTTTTTTATTTTGTTTTAATTAATTTTAACTAATTTAGCTAACTTACTTAACTTAACGGAGCTAACGGGAAAACTTAACGGCACTAACGAGGTTTTAACGAATATGGAGAAACGACTACCTAGGCAAGAATCCTATTGACAGTTCAATGGCTAACAGAATTAACTAATCACACGACACCAGGATCTTAAAAATAAATAAATCAACTAAGGCTCACTAAAGTTCGCTAGACCACCTCTCGGTCTCACCAACTAACCGTCGTGAATCTAAGAAGATTGAATTAACCTACCGGGATAAATATTACTAAGGTACCCTAATGACGCATATCTTCTCGGACTCAACGACACAAAACCCGCTAAAAATCGGTACTAGCAACTCTAGGGATAAAGGGGTAACAATATCTAACTTGATCTAGGAACTTATTCGCATGCAAATCTAAACCAAACAAAGCCAAAACTCGCTCTCGTGTAATTCTAACTTAACCAATAAGGACGCGAGACAAACCAGCTCCCTATTACCTCTCGGTCTCAAGAAAGTTGAACCTATTGAATTTTAATAATTAATTGCATAAAAGATTCCTATGGTCGCGCTAACCATAAATAGATCAAAAACACCAAGTCTATGAACTAAACGTAGAACCCTAACCGAACGACACACAATCAATCAATCAAAGTCATGCGCGGAATCAAAAGCAATAATTATATAAAAACAATATTTTAACACATCCAAGATCAAATTATATAAAGTTTTTAATAATAATCATGACGTGCAACTAGTCAAAACCAAATAAACCGTCAAACAAAATCAATATTCATCTCAACCTAGGTAGTTCAAGAGGTTTTAGCCAATAATCATAACCAACGAAAACTTAACAAATTCAAAAGTCATAATCATCATATCAAGAAATACAAAAGTGAACCTATTCAAAAGTGCAAACCACTTTGAAGAGAAATATGTGTTCTCTGCCCACTTTTGTTGCTGTGGAATTTCTTTTCTTCTATGATAATCCTAGACACCAACGTGCTGTCATGTTATGCTGTCTTCACTCTTAGTTTTCGTCCCACCAGTAGCCAACTCCCCAAAAACAAAAAATTCCTTCCCTTCCACCGTCACGCCTTCGTTTTATCTCTAGGTAAGTGTTATGCCGTCTTCACTCTCAGTTTTCGTCCCACCAGTAGCCAACTCCCCAAAAACAAAAAATTCCTTCCCTTCCACCGTCACGCCTTCGTTTTATCTCTAGGTAAGTGTTATGCCTTCTTCACTCTCAGTTTTCATCCCACCAGTAGCCAACTCCCCAAAAACAAAAAATTCCTTCCCTTCCACCGTCACGCCTTCCTTTTATCTCTAGGTAATAGGGTAATTCCACTTTCACTATTATAATGCTCATGATAACATTCGGATCCGCCATTAGCCCACACGGCCTGGGAAAACAAAATCAAAGGAATGAATTAATTCTCCATTGTTTAAAAAAAAATAATAATATTAATAATATATAAACTTCACATCCACAACATTCCATTTCTTCTTTTTCTATAATAATAATATTTTTCTTTTCATAGCTATATGCATTTACTTAATCATACTCTTTTTTGGGCATAAACACGGATTAGAGGGTTTAAACGGCGTTTTTACGGTTCAAAAGTTCGGTTTTATAACTTAGCCGAAACCCTAAGTTAAGGGGCTGTTGTGTTGATGAAACTTGCTTGGTTTGTAATATAGGACCTGTATCTATCTTGCATAGAAGCACAAGAACCCGAAAACTTGATTAGAAGAGCGAAAACGAACCAAAATCGCTAAGGTAATACCGTATCACTCGATTACGGGTTGTTTAGGATTTGATTATGATGTGAATATGTTTAGGTTATGAAATTTTTCAGGGACATCAGGCACCATATCATTGAGTCCCTGTTCAAATTTGGTAATTTTTCAACCATCCGAGAATATTTGGCGAATTTATTACCGAATTGAGACGTTTATTGGGGAAAAATAGTTAAAGTGCTTGAAAAATTATGAAATTTTGTGGGGAACTCAAAATCGGTATATTTTGATCACATATGAAATTTGGGAGCATTTGGAGAAGACTAAGTAGGTTTTGTTCATTTGTGTTTATTTGAATTTTCATTGTCGTTTTTGGCTCGGAAATGATATTTGGCAAGATTTTTAGAGTTTGAGATTTTTCCAGGTTGTTTTGGAATATATTATGATCACTTAGAAATTTTGGTGGAATTTTTGGAGATCGTTTGGTATAAACGGGCGATTTTCGGGCTAAATATAGCTGATAAAATAAATTATTATAAAGTAATAAATCAGTAAATAATTCCAAAAATATTTTTATAAAAATCTAAATATTTTACTTGATAAGTTTCTAAATTTTCATAATTTAATGATTAATGGTTAATTAATTATCCTAATTTGAAAATTAAAGAAATTCAATTCTGATAAAAACCAGCAAGTTCGTGATTAATGAACCTGCGGGAATATCATAACACCAAGAGTGATCAAAAATCATATTTTTGGATTAATTAAGTAAAAACTAACCTTTTTATGAGAAACCTGGATAATCTGGATAGATCGTGCGCGTTTCTCCTCAAATCAAACTGAATAAACGGAAACGGGCCCCGTAACGAATCCGGAACCCCAATGTGTGATCTTTCTTTATAACTCAATCATTTTGTAAGTCCCCCCGGGGTGTCGCCGATCGATACGAGATCCGCACGAGGTCTAGGAGTGCGGAATCCTCCTAGACTCGTTTATTGGTGTAGAAGACGAAGAACACGATTACACACATACAAACACACGAACAAATACACGAATAGGATAAACACATCTGCAGATCCTTTCATATAACAATCATAACTCGTTGCACACCAAACACAAAAACAAATGACGGCCGACCCGAGGTGAGCTCTACCTCGGGCCGTCCCAAACGACTCTCCCTCTCTGTTTCTCTCTAGACAATTGAACTACACAAAACACACTCTAATTTTTTGGATACACAAACCTAACCAAGACACACACATATATATATATATATATAAAACTTCACGGGATTGGGCCTGTAGGCGAAGTTGTTACAACTTCGCCTAAGGCGAAGTTGTTCTAACTTCACCTATGGCAGAAGTTGTTACAACTTCGCCTATGGAGAAGTTGTTCTAACTTCGCCTATGGCGAAGTTGTCCTAACTTCGTACATCGTTTCCGCTGATCAGAATTGCATAGCAACGGTCACAAAATGCACCAACAGACTCCCCTTTGACCGTTGCTATCAATTCTAACAAACACAAAAGATCATCTGTTACAAACCATGCACTAACAGACTCCCTCTTAACTGATGATATTCTGTTTGCTCTTCAACCAGCCGTGCCTGAAACTGTCTTGTAGCTTCACAAATCTACCAATCACCCAGCGTCTTCCATATCAGATCTCCCCTTCAGTGTAAGCTTCTCCGACTATATAGATTGAGGTCTTTGAAATGCATGCATCCCCGTGCCTAATTGATCATCTCAACCAATCACGTGAGTCCTTCTGACTTCACAAGACGTGAAGTTCTTCTAACTTCACCAACACGTGAAGTTGGGCTCCCTCCACAACTTCACCAACACGTCGGCATACGATAAGGTTTAATCTTCAACTACTCAACATCAAGTGATCAATTTCATCACAAAACCACCTTGACAGAATCTAACGCACATGACCATTAATTAATCCGAAGCATCTTCAATCACCAGGGATAACGATCAAGAACATAAACACTTTAATTCCCGATTAAATCCAACTTGTTTCAGAATTTTCACTTTAATAAATAAGCATCACGTTTCAGGATCCAATTCTCGAACGCCTTGAAAATAACATAAATAATATGCTCTGACCGCAATCCAGTAATGACAAAAACCTTCAGTTCAATTTGACATTCTTCAGTTGGTCAACCTCGAACAACAACAATTTCATTGCCCACAAACACCCAACTATGTGTCAATATCCAGTTTCCATCAATATCCCATTCACAACCTCAACTCCATATCCAGAGTTGACACGTATTTGTTCACACGTAAGACCAAGAGATAACAAGTTTCACTCGTTGACGGAACAACGTCTTCGGTCTCACAATAATCGTGTACACCTGGCCATACAGACGAAAACTCCAAACACTTTTTTTTTTTTTAACTTCGCCTATCCATAACTTCGCCTGTCCAAAACTTCACCTGACAGATAACTTCGCCTGAGATAAGCGAACTTGTGAGGTAGGCGAAGTTGTGAATAACTTCGCTTAACCTTATATCTTCGCCTAAACCCTAAAAATTTAAGCGACAACTTCGCCTGAACCCCATAACTTCGCCTGCGGCGGCTGTTCGGCCAAAAACGCATCAGAAACGTGCCGGAAACACCAAAACGCAGATCTCGAACCATAGCATAAGAGCCTAAGGCTCTGATACCACTTGTAAGTCCCCCCGGGGTGTCGCTGATCGATACGAGATCCGCACGAGGTCTAGGAGTGCGGAATCCTCCTAGACTCGTTTAATGGTGTAGAAGACGTAGAACACAATTACACACAAACACATACACGAACAAACACACGAATGGGATAAACACATCTGCAGATCTTTTATATAATAACCAAACACGTTACATACCGAACATAAACAGAAACACGGCCGACCCGCGGTGAGCTCTACCTCGGGTCGTCCCACACGACTCTCCCTCTCTGTTTCTCTCTAGACAATTGAACTTTAACACAAAACTCTCTAACTTTCTGGATACACAAACCTAACCAAGACACACATATATATATATATATATAAACAACTTCACGGGCTTGGGCCTGTAGGCGAAGTTGTTACAACTTCGCCTAAGGCGAAGTTGTTCTAACTTCGCCTATGGCAGAAGTTGTTACAACTTCGCCTATTGCGAAGTTGTTCTAACTTCGCCTATGGCGAAGTTGTCCTAACTTCGTACATCGTTTCCACTGATCAGAATTGCATAGCGACGGTCACAAAATGCACCAACAGACTCCCCTTTGACCGTTGCTCTCAATTCTAACAAACACAAAAGATCATCTGTTACAAACCATGCACTAACACATTTTATCGACCAACACATTTACCCAAGCTTACTTCCCCATAACTGTTTTTTGAACGCATAAACGAACAACTTGGCCCAGCTGGGAAAACGGGGAAACTGAGCCAAGTTCGGTTTTAAGTATTAGACGTTGAACAACATCACAATCTAAACCTACTGACACTTTCTGGGTGTAACAGCTATACCCAGATTAGCTATACAGCTCAGTCTAGTATAATGGTTATAATAATATTAAAATATTAATATTATTATAATATTCATTATAGGGACTAGTGAACGAGTCAAAACAACTGCGAACTTACACTGTACCGTTGTGCTGATTGTCTTCTAAACCATGAGTTTCATGACCCTACTTTTAAACTGCTTTTACGAACTTTTTGGGTGAAAAATATGTTGATACATATCTATATATATTCTGAACTGTTTGATGATGGGAATTATCTAAGTGCTAACACACGAAAGTCCTCACGAACATAGTGATTAACTTCGAGCCTGTGGCTTGTGAATAGTACTATTGGTTTGATAAACCCAAACGGAATCGGCCTGGTTTCTGTGTCACATAGCGCCGTTTGCTCATGACCATACTTATACAAACAGGCTATGTAGTGTTAGACATAGCTACCGGGGCATGTTGTGGGCGGAAGGGGAGCCACAGTGGTTGATTGAGCATGGGAAATGGATGCACGCAGCACAGACAGTCAAGGCTTCACTGTAGCTTAGCATAATTACATCATAAACATACAAACAAACGTACTTGTGAACGTACACACATACATACTCGCGTATTTACAAACTATGATTGTTGTACGCACAAATGATTTCTTGAAACTCGTGAAACTCACCAACTATTTGTAGTTGACCCGTTTTAACATGTTTTTCAGGTACTGGATTGGATTAGAAAGTCAATGTGCTACGTGTTTGACTTGCGATCAATGCTGGGTGAATTGATGCAAGTGTGCTAGTAGGATGTAAAGCCGCTTAACGGGCTGAATTAGTTTGTAACGTCTAGTTGTAAATGAAGTTAGATCAATGTAAAATATTGTAAAGTAGTTTGTATTGTTCTTTATAAACAATGTGGTTGATATCAGAGGTATCTGTTACATTTCCGTTTTACGCTTCCGCAAATCGATTATCGGGGTGTGACAGAAGTTGGTATCAAAGCCATTGGTTATAAAGGATTAGGTTATCCCTTAGGTTACCTAAAATATAACCGTAGGCTGGGTTAACTCTGGAAAAATAAATAATAATTTAATATTATATACTGATGGATGTCGGGATGAACTTGTAGGGCAAGTGAGTTATTATGGTCCGGAACATAATAACAGACTTGCTTGTACGAGGGAATTCGGGGAGAAATCGCGGGACGTACCAATAGGTAAAAATGGCAACATATGTGTATAAAAGAGGTAATGTTGAGTATGTATACATACATAACACGCATACGTGTTTATCTGGAACAAGGTGTACGAATACGTGTACGTACTTTACTGTCGATAATACTAAGCCTCCGTGTACGAAATATTATATTCGATTATAAACAATATTAATTTAAAATTGTATTTTATTAAAAATAATATTATATTTTATCATAATTAATATTGTACCTGACCATAACAAATAAAATATTTTATTTGGCCTTAAGTAATAATATTCTCTACTTTGATTCCTGTTATCGAATAATATTATTTTTATGACAAATTGTTGAATCGAAAGATGCTGAGATCGATAGCCTCATATCGGATGAAGAACCGGTGTTACCTAGAAGCGAGAATTTTGATAAAGCTTTATCGAGTCCATATTGAATCTTATTGTATGATCGAACCAATGACCAAGCGTAAATTCAAGGCCCAGAAAGGAACCGTGGAAGGTGATCTACATACGTTCATCTCAAGGGAACACAACATTTCTCGATTGGGCCTAATCTTTATCTCATATACCATTTTCTAACAGTAAACTGAACTGTTTTCTAGTCATCTTTCCACTTCCGTTGTTCAAAAATAAATACTACTCCTAAGATAATACGTAGTAAAGTAAAGAATACGGTTTATCAAAATATAAATATAATAACTATCCTTATGAATTTTCAATAATATAACAAACCGTGACCTCCTATATATATCATACACCATATATAAAAATAATAATTCCTTTATACCTCACCCGTACCACCGACATTTATGAACGTTCTTAACTAATAAATTATCAAATTATCTGGGTGTGAGTATCTCCAACCACTCATATATTGTTGCCACTCCGATTAGTTTACTATAAAAGAAAACCCTCACACTCGTAGACCAATGATGCGTCTTGGATTATAGAGATCATGCTTACTCCTGATTAATAAATTATCATTTTTAGTAAACCCAGCACGCTTGCGTATACCAAACAACCTAATGAAAGAATATTCTGTAGTTTTATTTAATAACATCCAAAGGTCAAGGGAAGTATACTAATGCCTTCGACTACAACCTACTGTTTAAACTCATAACGAACAAATGTCTATTTACGGGGGAGGCAGAATAAAACAGTTACCCAGTGGTGGGGATACATCTGAATGATTTTTGTACAAGTTGTGAACTACTTGTGATTATGATAATGTGTGCTCGAATAGACAAGGATAGTATGACAAAGTTGTGGATTGTTTCGATACTCCATGCAAGCATTTGGTAGTGTGCTATGCTGATATGGGAAACGATTTGGATCTAATAGTACAAAAATTGACCCTTAGTGGGTTAAAATTACTTGTCACGGGATGACAGTTTTCGATATATATAAATATATATATATATATATATATATATGCAAACAATGGCCTTGTTAGGCTAAATCTATGTACTATCCTGAGTATATGGATATGTGATTTGGTATGTGTAATACGTGTCTGCTATTTGAATTACCTGCCTGTTAGTTAATGTGATTCTTTGCGCAATGAGTTATAGGGAAGATTACTGTTGTGTGAAGTTTAGTTATTTATCATTATAGAATGGCCCGGAAGAAAACAAACACGTGATTTGAGGCAGTTGTGGCAGAAATGATTGTTCGGCAACTGCAGATAGTGACTCTGACAATCGCAGCACGATTCGCTGCCAACATTAATACAACGATGAAAACAAATCAAATACCAAGCACTAATACGACCGCGAATATGTTTTCGTCGCCCCGTACTAATACACCTACAAATGTTATTTCATGATAAATACGAACATTGTCACGAATAATACTCCCCCATTGAGCACTAATGCTACTACCGATAATGATAATTTCCCCCACTAAATGCCATTTACAACAAAAATCTTTTACCGAACATGAATACTAGTATGCCTGATTTGATTCTTTAGTATTCCAGTCGTGATCCTTCACAACGGGAATACTCGTTTAAACATTTTAAGTTGTGCAAACATGTAAAGTTTAATGATACTAAAGAATCAAATGAGTTGGTAAAATTAATCGAAACAATAAAGTCTGTTATCCATACAAATAGTTTCCCATCAAATTGTATCATTAATTATGTTAATATTACACTACTTGGCCACGACCTTATGTGGTAGAAAACGATTGTACGAATTCGGGAACAAAAAGACAATTATCCACATGACTTGGGCAAAACTTAAAACCTCTATATTGAAACACTCTCGCCCAAGGAATGAAGTCTAGAAATTAGAAACACGAACCCGAGAAATCCAAATGTTTTGTAACCGAACGGTTTAGACTTAGTATCCGATGTGTCGGTAGGCTCAGCCTTTGAGAATGAAAGGGCAGTTTGGTTGTTGATCTAATTAAACCTTTTAAATTGCCTGACTTTAGTGGGAAACATCTTAGGGTTTTGTTTGTTTAACTAAACTCGTAACAGCACTGGAATGAAAAGCCGAATCATACTCAAGCCTCGAGTCACATGATCACCAATTATATAAAAACATAATTTTTGTATACGTACTTATATGTATAATCTTATGTATACGTATCTATTCCTACAAAGCTTCGTACTCTGGTGGATTAAAAAAAATAAAAAAAAGCCAAAAGGCAGAGAAAATAAATATATATAAAAAAAATAAAGGAAAAACCACCATGAAGGAAACTACTGTCGGTCGATCAAGGACCAAGCTAGAGTTTATTGGTTGTATATGAGTCGAAAATATCTTGATCATGTGGCAATAGGTTTAAGTCAAATTGGGGTGATGCGGCCCGGTAAAACCATAATGGAACGTGGTGAAGTGGCAGCAGGGCTTTTAAGTGTGGGTCCCACTTAGTCATACAAACTAAAAAAATTGTCACACCTTATTTGCCTCGGTAAGTATTAGGGGCATGGGTTTAAGTGGACCACAATACTGAAAATCGGCCTGATCTAGGTTATTAGGTGAAAGTTGAAAAGTGGACAAAAATATTTAGGTAAAGGGTCACTTGTTCTAATACTAAAAAAAATAATAATAATAATAATAATAATAATAAAACCAAGGGTTGTTGGTTAAACTCGGTTATGATCCTGTGTAGAATTCTTTTTCAGTGACGAAAAAGATTTAAGTGTGGGGATATTTGAAGTGTTCTAATATATATATTATTTTATAAATATTTCATACACTTTTGAGTATTTTTTGCGTGGTTTTTACTGAATTCTACCCGTTGTTAGTTCATATTCAGATTTTTAAGATTTTAAATGAAAACAAATAAATGATTATCTTATCTTTAGATTTTTGATTATTCTCAACTACTTGTCTATAGTTATCACAAATACATGTTAAATCAAAAACTAATTGCTCATTGTGGTGACGAATTGATTCAAGTTTAGACTTGTATTCACCACGCTGAGAACAATCAATTTTCTGAGGTTCATCAACAACAGATGAATTTAAATTCTTAGCACAAGTTTCACAAACTAACGAATCTGATGGTTTAGAAGATACCTCAGGTGATGTTGGCACGGAATCATAAGATTCATAAAGATTATCGGGAAGAATCACCTGGGTAGGCATGATAATTTCCATCGCATTTGGATCTTTATCAACATTCATTGATGAAGTGGTCTTGGATATCTCATCTGCAAGCATAGACCATCCATCATCAACATGAGCTTTCTTCAAATCCATTAACAAATCTTCATCGACTTCAAATTCAAAAGATTCCACTGACGAAATCTCATCAGTCACCACTGATGTCTGAGAAGATTTAGATGATGATGTTGAAACAATCTTTCCAAGAATAACTCCTGAATCTTGACCATAGAGAATGTCAAACAATTTCTCTTTAATCTTTTCATCTGATACTCGAGCTGTGTTTTCATCCAATGCCTTCAACAGATCCAAAAATCTATCAATCATCACTATTAGACTTTCATCAGGCAAGTGCTTGAATGCATCAAACGTGGGGTTAAGACGTTTATAAACAAGATCATATTGTCGATCAAGAGAAGTCCATATCTCATATGAATTTCCGCATTTTGTGAATTCTCCTTTGGATTCATTAACTGCATATAATACATTAAATGATATTGCCGATCTAAGTATAGCAAATGCCCTCTGTGCACGCTTATACTCAGCAAGGTTCTGAAGCTCGTTTTGGCAAACCCCGAGGGAATAGTTTATTCAACGTCGGAAGATAATAACCTCTTTCTTTTATCGGTATCAACAAATCTTTATCAAGAAAACCGATATATTCTTCAAAACAAACTTTCCAATCCATGAGATCAGCAATGTTTGTAAGCTTCGGAACTTCGATCCCATTAGGAGGTAAACTGAACTGCACGACCGATGCTGTAACAACTGAATAATAAAAGAGTCGTCATCTCTGAAATTTAACGAATACGCGAGTTGCGCACCGACACGAGTCAAACTTTATGCCATTGAAATGTTTGATTAAAAGACGTTCGTTAAGCTTCTAAACAATTCCGAACTCGAAAAATAGCACGTTAACAGCAAACCTTAGCAGTAGTTCAGCAAATTTCAGCACGAAAACGGCGCGTTTCAGCCCGGTTCAGCAAGTTTCAGAAATTTTCAGCAAGTTCAGGTCCGTTTCTGCTCGTTTTCGGCCTGTTTCAGCAAACTTTAACGCAAAAACAGCTCGTTTAAGCACTCAAACTGCTCGTTTCGGCAATTTCAGCACAAAAACAGCAACTTTTGGTGCGTTTTACAGCTCGTTTAACTGCAAAATCAGCCGCGAATCAGGAAAATTCAGCACGTAAACAGTGAGGTTCAGCACGTAACAGCAAGTTTTAAGTTCGTTTCAGCGCGTTTTCGGCCCGTTCCAGCACGTATCAGCGCGTTTAACCAGTTTTGTAACAAGATCAGCACGTTTTAAGACCAGAATTCAGCAACGTTTCAACAGTTTTTAACTCGTTTCAGCATTTAAATCATTAAACTCAGCACGTTTTGGCCCGTTTCATCACATATCAGCTCGTTAACAGTAGAATTCAACACCGAAAACAGTTTATTTTGGCCCGCTTGAGCACATAAACAGTTCGTTTATCAGCGGACAACAAATATTTTGGACAAAAATGCCCAAAATGCCCCTGATGTTAAACTGATCTCGACAAATTTATGGACAAAACAGCCCCTGCACTCGAAACTTCCCAAATATGCAGCAACTTGAAACACACGACCCGAAATAGATTCTTTTCCGGAGATGCCAACACGCGAATCAACCTCGAATTAAACTCGTCTTTGGGCCGCACGCACGAATTGAAACACTGAACACAAAACTCGAACACGAAACCAAAACACAGAATCAAACCGAAACGATACGGTAAAAGATCATACCGAACACGCGAATTGGTTACCGAAAACGCCGAAATGAAGTGTGAACTCGAAGTGGGCTGTGGAACAGAATAGGCAATCGAATCGAACACAACACCAAAATAACGCGGAACACAGAATCACGAGTTGAATGATGTTAACACACTCTAAAAAAATAAACATTCAAACACATGGAGTCATGATGAACATGAACGTAACTAGCAGAAGCTCACAAATAGCATCAATGGCGTAGACGACATTTGCATCAACTCAATAATCGTTTTTGTATGAATAAGCAAAATCATACAGACGGAATATAAATTGAATACCACAACTGCTCAGAACGTAAATTGTTAGGCACGCCGGTAAAACGAAATAGCCGGGAAAACCGATGCGCGTCGGAAAATTCTGTTATGCTAAGAGTTGTCGGAAATATCTGTTAAAACTCCGGAAAAACGTTCATCACCGGAAAAGCAAAACGGTTACCGTGAGTCATCACCGGATCACGGACAAATAATCACAGTCAATTGAAGATTATGGTGGCCGGAAAAATTTGTTGTGCCACCAGAAAAGCGGTTATGACACCGGAAAAACGCAAAATCACCGTAAGCTTCAACTCGAACACAAATTCAACCACAAAATCGATCGTGTATGAATTCTAAACAATCATATACGTAAAATATCGACCGATTTTTATCCGAATCAAGTAAAAACAAACCGATGATAACGAACACTTCGGAATCAAAATCGAACACACTAGAAGCAACGTTTAAGCACGAATTTCAGCGACTAGACGTAGAATCGAGCACCGAAAGCTCTCATACCACTTGTTTTTCCCGATGAGTATCGATGAACTCGATATTGATCTACAAAACCAAAAACGCACGGTGAATGTTTCGGTGCGTTTCGGTGCTAATCGATGAACGAAAACGACCGAACACGTAGAAGATATGTAAATATTAACTCGTTGAAGCTTGTTATAAATTTCGGCAGCGTTTCGGTACAATATATATGTGTCTCGTAAGAGTATCGAATGTGTGTAACTAACTTGTCTAACAAACTAATCCTATTTATATACATGCACACATTCGTTAATGCTAACTGCACATTCGTTAGCCCATTTGATCATCTCATTCGTGTAATATGCATGCTCCTATTCGTTCATCTTAAGCTCATTCCCATTCGTTAGACATGAGCTTTTCTACATGCTTCCTCACATTCGTACTTGTTTCCTTCATTCGTTACCCCTGCATGCATCACCCTTTTCATGCACTTCATTCGTTAGTCTTGATCTCATTAGTTATCTTTTCATATTCTAATTACCCAGACAAAGAGACTCGTCGGTTCAACTCCTAGCACTTGTCACATTTCATGTATTAACAAATCCTTGTGACCTAGAAGGAAAGTCCAACTGAAACGAGAGTAATTATCAGTAATAACCAGACAATAGGATTTTCGCCATATTGCCAAAGGTTGAATTGGACCAAAGAGATCCATATGTAACAGCTGGAGAATGGAATCTATAGTATTGACGGTTTTGGGTCTACGAGGGAGTTTGTGCAATTTGCATTTAGAACATGAAGACATTTTTCAGTACAATAAAAAGATTTAACAGGCAAACCACTCACATGGTCACCTTTAACTAACTTATTCAAGTTCTTAAAGTTTACGTGACCCAAACGTCGATGCCGTAAAGACGAGTCATTCTCCGAGGCCTTGGACAATAAACATGAAGCAGAAAATAATTGCTTCTCATGTCCAGAATATATGCATCATTATGCCTCGGAGTACGCATCAAAATCCATTCTTCAGGGACCTTAAAACTAGGTTTCAAGATAAAACACTCATTCTCAATGAGAAGGGTAGAGTAATGCTTATCGCAGATCTGACACACGCTGAGAAGGTTGTGGTGGAGCTGTTCCACCAGGTACAAAGGGAAATTCAGAGGACTTTGTAGTTAAACCCAAATCAAAGATAAAACCATTTGAGACCTTCCCATGTTTTGTTATTTCTCCTCCCACGTCACCAGCAAAAGAGACGTGTCCGCCATTTAATGGTTTAATATCAAACAACAATGAATCATCTCCAGTCATATGTCGGGTGCAGCCACTGTCTAAGTACCAGATACTGTTGACAGGCCTTCCTGACTGACCCTACACACATGAACAGCTAGTTAGTAGTGGGGTTCAGAGACTTGATTGTCTCGGGAAAATTAAACAGAAAATCACTAAATTTAATTTTATGATTCTTAAAAATATAGTCTTTTGGTGAAACAGAATCTGAAGAGCAATCCATCGAGGAACATGAGTTATGATTTCCTCGGTTTTGAAAAGGTTTTCTTGATTGTCTTCTCTTTGGTTTGGGTTAACTACAAAGTCCTTTGAATTTCCCTTTGTGAAAACCTTTGTAGGGTTCTTAGGCTTTTCAACTTCTTAACCCTTAGCCATCCTTTTTCTTTCCCATTGAGTCAGCCAAAAAGGTTTCTTGGCCTTCTAATCCTTTTTTCCCTTTAGATCCGTTTCACTAGCAGAGGAGTGAGTTTGGTTAGTTATTTTCTTAGATTTAGGAGCGACCTTAGGAAATGACTGACCAAACTTACTATTTAAATCTTTCTGCTGTCTGTGCTAGTTCTTGCAATGTCTTGCAAGATGAGAAGGATTCCCACATACAAAACAACATTTTCTTTGATTGGGATTACAGAAACTTTCTAAACTGGAATATGAGTGATATGACCTAGAGGTTGATGCAGGTGGGTTAACATGTTTGTAATTTCTGTTTGGCCTACAATTATCATAACTTGCATGAAAATGACCAGAATGTGTTGGTTGACTATGAGAGTAATAGTAGTCACTGTCAAATTGATTATATGCTTGAGGAGTTTTATGACAGCTTGTGTTTTGCGAAAGTGATACTTTCATTGGTGGTATATATTTACTAGAGGTACTTGGTTTTTCATTTTCATTTTCAAAACATGATTTCTGAATTTTGTTATCCTCATTTATATAATCAGTTGATGAGCAACTGGGCCTACTCTGTTCATCAACCTTGTTTTCAATTGTTTCATTAAAAACTGTTTCACATGCTAAATCGGAAGAAGAAATTTCACTTTTATAAAGATTATCATTACAACTTTCATTCATCTGACTTTGACAAGATACAGGATTTGGGCAAGACACCAGACATTCTAACATAGATTTACAAATATTATTACAAACGGGGTTGTTAACAGATTTGTTTAGTTCCACGACAGATTCAAAACGTGGTTCTAAAACTTCTTTCCTCTCACAACCCATGTTAACCGTCCCATATCCACTTTTGGTTACATCACCTACTTCACAAGATACATTGACATTAGTTATATCATACGTAACAACTGGAGCGGGAGTTTGACAAACTGGAGAAACAAATTTCACAGGTTTAGGTATTCTACCAACTCCGTATGACATTTCATCCTCCGGAGAAGTATTATAACTAAAGTGGGGCAGACTGGCATAGTTATCATTCAAAGGAGGTGGTACAGCAGTATAATCATACCCCAGCCCGGACTTTAGTTTAGTACTTCTCTGAGCTCCAATAATTTCATGTGACTGGCATTATGCCGATTCAAGTCTTTTGACGTCCTTGTCATGTTTCTCAATATTAGACTTAATTACAGACAATTCTTTTCTTAAATTTTCATTTTCATCTTGCAATTTTGAGACAATATCTTTGTAATATTGAATTTCATGCTGATTAACAAAAATTTTCCGTCGAAGACTTGCAAGATCATCATAGTGAGTTTTGATCTTTTCAACATATATCTTATCAGCTTTAACATATTCATCATTAAGTCTTTTAAGTTCAGATATTTCTTTTAAGATATTATCATATCTATTTCTTTAATACGCAACCTTAAATATGCAAGCTTGAGTGCATAAAATGTGGTTTACCTCATCACAGGGTGATGTGTTGAGAGCTGCAGTTGAAGATGATGAGGCTCCATTGTTGTTTGCGAAAGCCATGCCTGCCATGTTCAACGGATTTTGAAGTTCCAGAAACTGGTCACCCCAATCCACACCAGTCTGGACCTCTGCTTGAGAGAAAAAGGCTCTTGTATTTGAACTTGAGTTGCCCTTGTGTGGGTTACCACCGATTCTAGGAACTGATGAACTTGGCTTTTGATTTGCATGCCTTTTCCTAGCTGCCTTGCTGTTCTCATCATCAGAAACTTTGGTTACTCGAATGTCATTTGCTGGCTTAGGGGGGTTGTTGCACTCCCTAGCAAAATGACCCATTTCATTGCAATTGTAGCAACGAAGTTTCTCCTTATCAAACCCAATTCTTTTGTTGTCAGCATCCTTAAAACTATCTTTTCCATACTTCTTCATGAAATTAGTTGCTCTGTGAACAGTCAGAGCCATCTGATACTTGAATTCCATCTTCTTCAGATCTTTCTTGTTGATATCATTCAAATCACCTTGTTCAAATAATGGAGGCAATTGCTTTCCTAGGAGCAATTCTTCATGGCTTGACAAGAATGCATGAACTAATGCAATATTTGAATCAGTGAGTATTGAAAGAACATCAGCATGACTTGCACTTAGGTTTGACAGAACCTTTGATGATGAACTCACTCCATACGTCTTCAAAGCATGCTCCACAGCTTTGTTCACAGTATCTTGAAATAAACTTGAGTTGGAAGGTGTTGAAGAATTTCCTGATGAAATGAATGCAGTTGAGTGTTAGGGCATTGATGAGGCAAACTTAGGAGTAGTTACAGGCTATGCTGTTGATATCGCCGATAAATCACTGATATATCAGTGATATATCGGTTATCGGTCCCTTAGCGATATATAAGTCAGAATATCGGTTTGGAATATCGGTACCGATAATATCAAAGATATTGACCGATTTTGGACTAATATTTGACGGATATATCACTGATATTCCCGATATCAGTATTTTAAGTCTTAATCAATTCTTACTTGTTACGATTGTTAGTGTTTTGCAATTTTCAAAAGGTTAATTTGTTAATGGTAGGAGACTATACTGAATATTACTGTTAAATTTCTATATATATGAATTTTACATGATATTAAAATTACCGATATCTCACTGCAATAACCGATATCTCAGATATAGATATCGGTCCTTGACCGACATCCGATATTTTTCCGCATTAACTGCTTAGGTTACAGGATACATGTTCTGCTGAGACTTGCTGATGAAAGCAGTAGATGTTGCAGCACCCGTATTGATTCCTACTTGATTCAAAGAACTCATATGATTACTTGTCCTCATTTTCTCATCTGGTTCAAAAGACTTGATTGTTGAGATCAGATCTGTGGTTGAGATAGCATTCAGATTGGTGGTTCTTTTGATTGTGATAGTGTTTGTACTCTATGAATAAGGCAATGAGTTCATTAACTTGTGATTCACTTCTGAGTTCATGATGTTAACTTCAGCAGCCCTTACCCTAGCCAACAACTTTTGAAACCTCTTGATTAAGTCCCCCATACTTTCACCTTGTCTGTGGTTGAACATATTGAACTCTTCTTTCAAGATTGCCCTTTTGCTATCCCTTATTTTAGCATTTCCTTCAATTTTCTCAACCAGTCCTTCCTACAGATCCTTGACAGTAGTGTGCACTCGGAGTGTTTCAGTGATTTCATTGGACAAGCACATAGTGAGTGTGAGAAAGGCTCTCTTGTCTTGTTCTATCAAAACCTTTTACCGATAATGATAATTTCCCCCATTAAATGCCATTTACAACAAAAATCTTTTACCGAACATGAATACTAGTCGTAACAACCGTGATCCTTCACAACGAGAATACTCGTTTAAACATTTTAAGTTGTGCAAACATGTAAATTTTAATGATACTAAAGAATCAAATGAGTTGGTAAAATTAATCGAAACGATAGTCTGTTATCCATACAAACAGTTTCCCATCAAGTTGTATCATTAATTATGTTACTATTACACTACTTGGCCACGACCTTATGTGGTAGAAAACGATTGTACGAACTCGGGAACAAAAAGTCAATTATCTACATGACTTGGGCAAAACTTAAAACCTCTATATTGAAACACTCTCGCCCAAGGAATGAAATTTAGAAATTAGAAACACGAACCCGAGAAATCCAAATCGAAAGGGACGGGTTAACTGGAATGTACAAACCGTTTTACAATTTGATTCGACTAATGCTATGGTTATTATTCCAGAAGTAGAGATCTTAGTTAATCCAGTTAGTCAGTTAACTTTTGAGAACATCGTGAAGCTAGCCGGGGTAGTAGCTTTGAATTCGATCTAAAAAGATGTGTTGAGAGTTCCGGAGAATCATCTAGTACAAAACAAACTAATCACGAAATAGGGGTACAAGAGCTACAACATTCTAAACGTGCGCACCCTACAACTCAAAATAAAACGACAATCAATTTTAGTTCAGAATTAAACATATAAAATGAACCTTTGCCGAAGGGTATGTCGAATAAAGGCATGTCATAAAAGCGGGAAAACTGGATGCTATGCCTGTAGCCGTGAAACCATTACGAACACTGTAAACCGACCATTCTAAACTCACCACTTATAGTTTTCCCAATCGTAACTAATTCGCTCACAATCCTAAGACAAACCCTTCTCCTTGCTATATGTGTGGAAGTACGAAACGTTCCAAAAGAAATGTCCCAAATTAAACCAAGAATGAACATCGACATCTAACTTGGCTAGAGGCCGCGATTAGTGATCAGAACCGATAAAGAAACTATAAGACTTAAATTTGAGGAAGAGACATCTGTAATTCCTGATTAATATGCTTCAAATTCATTTGATATAAGTACCGATTTAGGTCTTATTTCCACTAACTTATTACTACGAGAAATGTATCGGTTAATGAACTAGTAGACCCCTATGCTATATAATTTGCTAACAGAAAACCTAAAAAAATTAACCAAATACTCCAAAGCTGTTCTATTATCCTAACCAGCCAACCAATTTTATTGACCTACTCCTAGTCTAGTTAGGAAGCATCGATGTAATTGTCAGTATGGACTGGTTAGCTAAATACAAGGCATAAATCATGAGTGATGACTACATAGTTAAAATTCCCCTCCCGGATAATGAATCAATTATGGTACAAGGAGAGGAGGTTAGTGCAATATCACCCCTCGTGCCTCATCTTAAAGTATTGCGTTTTCGCCAAGGGTGTATGGCATTTCTGGAAAATGTAACCATAAAAACCTTACCAAAACATATAGGAGATATCCCCATAGTACTCGAATACTTTAATATCTTCCTAATGAACTACCTGGAATACCACTATCTGACAAGTTAAACTCTGAACTAACCTAACCGTAGGGGCAACTCCTATTACCAGGGCACCTTATCACCTGGCATTCTCCCGAAATGTTGAACTAATTACACAGCTATAAGAATTATTAGACAAGGACCTTGGAACCCAACTATCATCATTGGGGAGCATCGGAGCTGTTGTTAAAAGAAGAAAGATGAAAGCCTAGGATATGCATCGGTTACTGGGGAACACACAAATTGTCATCAAAAACCAATATCCTCTCCCATAATTAGGCAACTGGCTCAACCAACTCTAAGGGGCGAATTACTTATCGAAAATTGATCATTGATCTGGCTATCTTCAAGTTAAAATGCAACCGGAAGAGGTTTCTAAAACAGCGTTTCGAGCTCTATATGATTACTATGAACCCTTAGTTATGCCTTCGGACCGATTAATACACCCGCACTTTTCATGGATCACACTAACTGAGTTGTAAACCGTGCCGTGACAAATTCATTATAACGTTAATAATGATCTCTTGATGTATTCGAAAGCTAAAAAGGAATCTGAACAACAATTATGATCAATCTTGGAGGCGTTGAGGCAGGAGGAATTGTCCAAGTATGAATTTTAGCTACAAGGAATATGATTTTTTTTCGAACGCATTATTAGTTGACGCGGAATTTACATACACCCGAGCAAAACTGATAAACGCCAGAGTCAACAAAAGAATTTCGCCAAATTTTGGAACAAGCTGAGTATTATCGGCGCTTCATTGTACACTTTCCAGTTTAACCCCAACCTTTAACCCTTATGAGACGTTTATTTGGGAAAAATAGTTAAAATGCTTGAAAAATTATGAAAATTTGTGGGGAACTCAGAATTGGTATATTTTGATCACATATGAAATTTGGGAGCATTTGGAGAAGACTAAGTAGGTTTTATTCATTTGTGTTTATTTGAATTTTCATTGTCGTTTTTGGCTCGGAAATGATATTTGGCAAGATTGTTAGAGTTTGAGATTTTTCCAGGTTGTTTTGGAATATATTATGATCACTCAGAAATTTTGGTGGAATTTTTGGAGATCGTTTGGTATAAACGGGCAATTTTTGGGCGAAATATGGCTGATAAAATTAATTTTTATAAATTAATAAATCAGTAAATAATTCCAAACATATTTTTATAAAAATATACATATTTTATTTGATAAGTTTCTAAATTTTCATAATTTAATGATTAATGGTTAATTAATTATGCTAATTTGAAAATTAAATAAATTCAATTCTGATAAAAACCAGCAAGTTCGTGATTAACGAACCTGAGGGAATATCAGAACACCAAGAGTGATCAAAAATCATATTTTTGGATTAATTAAGTAAAAACTAACCTTTTTATGAGAAACCTGGACAATCTGGATCGATCGTGCGCGTTTCTCCTCAAATCAAACTGAATAAACGGAAACGGGCCCCGTAGCGAATCCGGAACCCCAATGTGTGGTCTTTCTTTATAACTCAATCATTTTATCGACCAACACATTTACCCAAGCTTACTTCCCCATAACTGTTTTTAGAACGTATAAACGAAAAACTTGGCCCAGCTGGAAAAACGGGGAAACTGAGCCAAGTTCGGTTTTAAGTATTAGACGTTGATCAACATCACAATCTAAACCTACTGACACTTTCTGGGTGTAACAGCTATACCCAGATTAGCTATACAGCCCAATCTGGTATAACGATTATAATAATATTAAAATATTAATATTATTATAATATTCATTTTAGGGACTAGTGAACGAGTCAAAACAACTGCGAACTTACACTGTACCGCTGTGCTGATTGTCTTCTAAACCGTGAGTTTCATGACCCCATTTTTAAACTTCTTTTACGAACTTTTGGGGTGAACAATATGTTGATACATATCTATATATATATTTTGAACTGTTTGATGATGGGAATTATCTAAGGGCTAACACACGAAAGTCCCCACGAACACAGTGATTAACTTCGAGCCGGCGGCTTGTGAATAATACTATTGGTTTGACAAACCCAAACGGAATCGGCCTGGTTGCCGTGTCACATAGCGCCGTTTGCACATAACCATACTTATACAAACAGGCTATGTAGTGTTAGACATAGCTACCGGGGCATATTGTCGGCGAAAAGGGAGCCATAGTGGTTGATTGAGCGTGGGAAATGGATGCACGCAGCACAGATAGTCAAGGCTTCACTGTAGCTTAGCATAATTACATCATAAACATACAAACAAACGTACTTGTGAACGTACACACATACATACTTGTGTATTTACAAACTATGATTGTTGTACGCACAACTGATTTCTTGAAACTTGTGAAACTCACCAACTATTTGTAGTTGACCCATTTTAACATGTTTTTCAGGTACTGGATTGGAATAGAAAGTTAATGTGCTACGTGTTTGACTTCCGATCAATGTGCTACGTGTTTTCTTGATTGTCTTCTCTTTGGTATGGGTTTAACTACAAAGTCCTTTGAATTTCCCTTTGTGAAAACCTTTGTAGGGTTCTTAGGCTTTTCAGCTTCTTAACCCTTAGCCATCCTTTTTCTTTCCCTTTGAGTCAGCCAAAAAGGTTTCTTGGCCTTCTGATCCTTTTTTCCCTTTAGATCCGTTTCACTAGCAGAGGAGTGAGTTTGGTTAGTTATTTTCTTAGATTTAGGAGCGACCCTAGGAAATGACTGACCAAACTTACTATTTAAATCTTTCTGCTGTCTGTGCTAGTTCTTGCAATGTCTTGCAAGATGAGAAGGATTCCCACATACAAAACAACATTTTCTTTGATTGGGATTACAGAAACTTTCTGAACTGGAGTTCTGAACTGGAATATGAGTGATATGACCTAGAGGTTGATGCAGGTGGGTTAACATGTTTGTAATTTCTGTTTGGCCTACAATTATCATAACTTGCATGAAAATGACCAGAATGTGTTGGTTGACTATGAGAGTAATAGTAGTCACTGTCAAATTGATTATATGCTTGAGGAGTTTTATGACAGCTTGTGTTTTGCGAAAGTGATACTTTCATTGGTGGTATATATTTACTAGAGGTACTTGGTTTTTTCATTTTCATTTTCAAAACATGATTTCTGAAGTTTGTTATCCTCATTTATATAATCAGTTGATGAGCAACTGGGCCTACTCTGTTCATCAACCTTGTTTTCAATTGTTTCATTAAAAATTGTTTCACATGCTAAATCGGAAGAAGAAATTTCACTTTTATAAAGATTATCATTACAACTTTCATTCATCTGACTTTGACAAGATACAGGATTTGGGCAAGACACCAGACATTCTAACATAGATTTACAAATATTATTACAAACGGGGTTGTTAACAGATTTGTTTAGTTCCACGACAGATTCAAAACGTGGTTCTAAAACTTCTTTCCTCTCACAACCCATGTTAACCGTCCCATATCCACTTTTGGTTACATCACCTACTTCACAAGATACATTGACATTAGTTATATCATACGTAACAACTGGAGCGGGAGTTTGACAAACTGGAGAAACAAATTTCACAGGTTTAGGTATTCTACCAACTCCGTATGACATTTCATCCTCCGAAGATGTATTATAACTAAAGTGGGGCAGACTGGCATAGTTATCATTCAAAGGAGGTGGTACAGCAGTATAATCATACCCCAGCCCGGACTTTAGTTTAGTACTTCTCTGAGCTCCAATAATTTCATGTGACTGGCATTATGCCGATTCAAGTCTTTTTGACATCCTTGTCATGTTTCTCAATATTAGACTGGTGTGGATTGGGGTGACCAGTTTCTGGAACTTCAAAATCCGTTGAACATGGCAGGCATGGCTTTCGCAAATAACAATGGAGCCTCATCATCTTCAACTGCAGCTCTCAACACATCACCCTGTGATGAGGTAAACCACATTTTATGCACTCAAGCTTGCATATTTAAGGTTGCGTATTACAGAAATAGATATGAAAATATCTTAAAAGAAATATCTGAACTTAAAAGACTTAATGATGAATATGTTAAAGCTGATAAGATATATGTTGAAAAGATCAAAACTCACTATGATGATCTTGCAAGTCTTCGATGGAAAATTTTTGTTAATCAACATGAAATTCAATATTACAAAGATATTGTCTCAAAATTGCAAGATGAAAATGAAAATTTAAGAAAAGAATTGTCTGTAATTAAGTCTAATATTGAGAAACATGACAAGGATGTCAAAAGACTTGAATCGGCATAATGCCAGTCACATGAAATTATTGGAGCTCATAGAAGTACTAAACTAAAGTCCGGGCTGGGGTATGACTATACTGCTGTACCGCCTCCTTTGAATGATAACTATGCCAGTCTGCCCCACTTTAGTTATAATACATCTCCGGAGGATGAAATGTCATACGGAGTTGGTAGAATACCTAAACCTGTGAAATTTGTTTCTCCAGTTTCTCAAACTCCCGCTCCAGTTGTTACGTATGATATAACTAATGTCAATGTATCTTGTGAAGTAGTTGATGTAACCAAAAGTGGATATGGGACGGTTAACATGGGTTGTGAGAGGAAAGAAGTTTTAGAACCACGTTTTGAATCTGTCGTGGAACTAAACAAATCTGTTAACAACCCCGTTTGTAATAATATTTGTAAATCTATGTTAGAATGTCTGGTGTCTTGCCCAAATCCTGTATTTTGTCAAAGTCAGATGAATGAAAGTTGTAATGATAATCTTTATAAAAGTGAAATTTCTTCTTCCGATTTAGCATGTGAAACAATTTTTAATGAAACAATTGAAAACAAGGTTGATGAACAGAGTAGGCCCAGTTGCTCATCAACTGATTATATAAATGAGGATAACAAAATTCAGAAATCATGTTTTGAAAATGAAAATGAAAAACCAAGTACCTCTAGTAAATATATACCACCAATGAAAGTATCACTTTCGCAAAACACAAGCTGTCATAAAACTCCTCAAGCATATAATCAATTTGACAGTGACTACTATTACTCTCATAGTCAACCAACACATTCTGATCATTTTCATGCAAGTTATGATAATTGTAGGCCAAACAGAAATTACAAACATGTTAACCCACCTGCATCAACCTCTAGGTCATATCACTCATATTCCAGTTCAGAACTCCAGTTCAGAAAGTTTTTGTAATCCCAATCAAAGAAAATGTTGTTTTGTATGTGGGAATCCTTCTCATCTTGCAAGACATTGCAAGAACTAGCACAGACAGCAGAAAGATTTAAATAGTAAGTTTGGTCAGTCATTTCCTAGGGTCGCTCCTAAATCTAAGAAAATAACTAACCAAACTCACTCCTCTGCTAGTGAAACGGATCTAAAGGGAAAAAAGGATCAGAAGGCCAAGAAACCTTTTTGGCTGACTCAAAGGGAAAGAAAAAGGATGGCTAAGGGTTAAGAAGCTGAAAAGCCTAAGAACCCTACAAAGGTTTTCACAAAGGGAAATTCAAAGGACTTTGTAGTTAACCCAAACCAAAGAGAAGACAATCAAGAAAACCTTTTCAAAACCGAGGAAATCATAACTCATGTTCCTCGATGGATTGCTCTTCAGATTCTGATTCACCAAAAGACTATATTTTTAAGAATCATAAAATTAAATTTAGTGATTTTCTGTTTAATTTTCCCGAGACAATCAAGTCTCGGAACCCCACTACTAACTAGCTGTTCATGTGTGTAGGGTCAGTCAGGAAGGCCTGTCAACAGTATCTGGTACTTAGACAGTGGCTGCACCCGACATATGACTGGAGATGATTCATTGTTGTTTGATATTAAACCATTAAATGGCGGACACGTCTCTTTTGCTGGTGACGTGGGAGGAGAAATAACAAAACATGGGAAGGTCTCAAATGGTTTTATCTTTGATTTGGGTTTAACTACAAAGTCCTCTGAATTTCCCTTTGTACCTGGTGGAACAGCTCCACCACAACCTTCTCAGCGTGTGTCAGATCTGCGATAAGCATTACTCTACCCTTCTCATTGAGAATGAGTGTTTTATCTTGAAACCTAGTTTTAAGGTCCCTGAAGAATGGATTTTGATGCGTACTCCGAGGCATAATGATGCATATATTCTGGACATGAGAAGCAATTATTTTCTGCTTCATGTTTATTGTCCAAGGCCTCGGAGAATGACTCGTCTTTACGGCATCGACGTTTGGGTCACGTAAACTTTAAGAACTTGAATAAGTTAGTTAAAGGTGACCATGTGAGTGGTTTGCCTGTTAAATCTTTTTATTGTACTGAAAAATGTCTTCATGTTCTAAATGCAAATTGCACAAACTCCCTCGTAGACCCAAAACCGTCAATACTATAGATTCCATTCTCCAGCTGTTACATATGGATCTCTTTGGTCCAATTCAACCTTTGGCAATATGGCGAAAATCCTATTGTCTGGTTATTACTGATAATTACTCTCGTTTCAGTTGGACTTTCCTTCTAGGTCACAAGGATTTGTTAATACATGAAATGTGACAAGTGCTAGGAGTTGAACCGACGAGTCTCTTTGTCTGGGTAATTAGAATATGAAAAGATAACTAATGAGATCAAGACTAACGAATGAAGTGCATGAAAAGGGTGATGCATGCAGGGGTAACGAATGAAGGAAACAAGTACGAATGTGAGGAAGCATGTAGAAAAGCTCATGTCTAACGAATGGGAATGAGCTTAAGATGAACGAATAGGAGCATGCATATTACACGAATGAGATGATCAAATGGGCTAACGAATGTGCAGTTAGCATTAACGAATGTGTGCATGTATATAAATAGGATTAGTTTGTTAGACAAGTTAGTTACACACATTCGATACTCTTACGAGACACATATATATTGTACCGAAACGCTGCCGAAATTTATAACAAGCTTCAACGAGTTAATATTTACATATCTTCTACGTGTTCGGTCGTTTTCGTTCATCGATTAGCACCGAAACGCACCGAAACATTCACCGTGCGTTTTTGGTTTTGTAGATCAATATCGAGTTCATCGATACTCATCGGGAAAAACAAGTGGTATGAGAGCTTTCGGTGCTCGATTCTACGTCTAGTCGCTGAAATTCGTGCTTAAACGTTGCTTCTAGTGTGTTCGATTTTGATTCCGAAGTGTTCGTTATCATCGGTTTGTTTTTACTTGATTCGGATAAAAATCGGTCGATATTTTACGTATATGATTGTTTAGAATTCATACACGATCGATTTTGTGGTTGAATTTGTGTTCGAGTTGAAGCTTACGGTGATTTTGCGTTTTTCCGGTGTCATAACCGCTTTTCTGGTGGCACAACAAATTTTTCCGGCCACCATAATCTTCAATTGACTGTGATTATTTGTCCGTGATCCGGTGATGACTCACGGTAACCGTTTTGCTTTTCCGGTGATGAACGTTTTTCCGGAGTTTTAACAGATATTTCCGACAACTCTTAGCATAACAGAATTTTCCGACGCGCATCGGTTTTCCCGGCTATTTCGTTTTACCGGCGTGCCTAACAATTTACGTTCTGAGCAGTTGTGGTATTCAATTTATATTCCGTCTGTATGATTTTGCTTATTCATACAAAAACGATTATTGAGTTGATGCAAATGTCGTCTACGCCATTGATGCTATTTGTGAGCTTCTGCTAGTTACGTTCATGTTCATCATGACTCCATGTGTTTGAATGTTTATTTTTTTAGAGTGTGTTAACATCATTCAACTCGTGATTCTGTGTTCCGCGTTATTTTGGTGTTGTGTTCGATTCGATTGCCTATTCTGTTCCACAGCCCACTTCGAGTTCACACTTCATTTCGGCGTTTTCGGTAACCAATTCGCGTGTTCGGTATGATCTTTTACCGTATCGTTTCGGTTTGATTCTGTGTTTTGGTTTCGTGTTCGAGTTTTGTGTTCAGTGTTTCAATTCGTGCGTGCGGCCCAAAGACGAGTTTAATTCGAGGTTGATTCGCGTGTTGGCATCTCCGGAAAAGAATCTATTTCGGGTCGTGTGTTTCAAGTTGCTGCATATTTGGGAAGTTTCGAGTGCAGGGGCTGTTTTGTCCATAAATTTGTCGAGATCAGTTTAACATCAGGGGCATTTTGGGCATTTTTGTCCAAAATATTTGTTGTCCGCTGATAAACGAACTGTTTATGTGCTCAAGCGGGCCAAAATAAACTGTTTTCGGTGTTGAATTCTACTGTTAACGAGCTGATATGTGATGAAACGGGCCAAAACGTGCTGAGTTTAATGATTTAAATGCTGAAACGAGTTAAAAACTGTTGAAACGTTGCTGAATTCTGGTCTTAAAACGTGCTGATCTTGTTACAAAACTGGTTAAACGCGCTGATACGTGCTGGAACGGGCCGAAAACGCGCTGAAACGAACTTAAAACTTGCTGTTACGTGCTGAACCTCACTGTTTACGTGCTGAATTTTCCTGATTCGCGGCTGATTTTGCAGTTAAACGAGCTGTAAAACGCACCAAAAGTTGCTGTTTTTGTGCTGAAATTGCCGAAACGAGCAGTTTGAGTGCTTAAACGAGCTGTTTTTGCGTTAAAGTTTGCTGAAACAGGCCGAAAACGAGCAGAAACGGACCTGAACTTGCTGAAAATTTCTGAAACTTGCTGAACCGGGCTGAAACGCGCTGTTTTCGTGCTGAAATTTGCTGAACTACTGCTAAGGTTTGCTGTTAACGTGCTATTTTTCGAGTTCGGAATTGTTTAGAAGCTTAACGAACGTCTTTTAATCAAACATTTCAACGGCATAAAGTTTGACTCGTGTCGGTGCGCAACTCGCGTATTCGTTAAATTTCAGAGATGACGACTCTTTATTATTATTCAGTTGTTACAGCATCGGTCGTGCAGTTCAGTTTACCTCCTAATGAGATCGAAGTTCCGAAGCTTACAAACATTGCTGATCTCATGGATTGGAAAGTTTGTTTTGAAGAATATATCGGTTTTCCTGATAAAGATTTGTTGATACCGATAAAAGAAAGAGGTTATTATCTTCCGACGTTGGATAAACTATTCCCTCGGGGTTTGCCAAAACGAGCTTCAGAACCTTGCTGAGTATAAGCGTGCACAGAGGGCATTTGCTATACTTAGATCGGCAATATCATTTAATGTATTATATGCAGTCAATGAATCCAAAGGAGAATTCACAAAATGCGGAAATTCATATGAGATATGGACTTCTCTTGATCGACAATATGATCTTGTTTATAAACGTCTTAACCCCACGTTTGATGCATTCAAGCACTTGTCTGATGAAAGTCTAATAGTGATGATTGATAGATTTTTGGATCTGTTGAAGGCATTGGATGAAAACACAGCTCGGGTATCAGATGAAAAGATTAAAGAGAAATTGTTTGACATTCTCTATGGTCAAGATTCAGGAGTTATTCTTGGAAAGATTGTTTCAACATCATCATCTAAATCTTCACAGACATCAGTGGTGACTGATGAGATTTCGTCAGTGGAATCTTTTGAATTTGAAGTCGACGAAGATTTGTTAATGGATTTGAAGAAAGCTCATGTTGATGATGGATGGTCTATGCTTGCAGATGAGATATCCAAGACCACTTCATCAATGAATGTTGATAAAGATCCAAATGCGATGGAAATTATCATGCCTACCGAGGTGATTCTTCCCGATAATCTTTATGAATCTTATGATTCCGTGCCAACATCACCTGAGGTATCTTCTAAACCATCAGATTCGTTAGTTTGTGAAACTTGTGCTAAGAATTTAAATTCATCTGCTGTTGATGAACCTCAGAAAATTGATTGTTCTCAGCGTGGTGAATACAAGTCTAAACTTGAATCAATTCGTCACCACAATGAGCAATTAGTTTTTGATTTAACATGTATTCGTGATAACTATCGACAAGTAGTTGAGAATAATCAAAAATCTAAAGATAAGATAATCATTTATTTGTTTTCATTTAAAATCTTAAAAATCTGAATATGAACTAACAACGGGTAGAATTCAGTAAAAACCACGCAAAAAATACTCAAAAGTGTAGGAAATATTTATAAAATAATATATATATATTAGAACACTTCAAATATCCCCACACTTAAATCTTTTTCGTCCCTGAAAAAGAATTATACACAGGATCATAACCGAGTTTAACCAACAACCCTTGGTTTTATTATTATTATTATTATTATTATTATTATTATTATTATTATTATTATTATTATTATTATTATTATTATTATTTTATTTTTTTTAGTATTAGAACAAGTGACCCTTTACCTAAATATTTTTGTCCACTTTTCAACTTTCACCTAATAACCTAGATCAGACCGATTTCCAGTATTGTGGTCCACTTAAACCCATGCCCCTAATACTTATCGAGGCAAATAAGGCGTGACAATTTTTTTAGTTTGTATGACTAAGTGGGACCCACACTTAAATGCCCTGCTGCCACTTCACCACGTTCCATTATGGTTTTACCGGGCCGCATCACCCCAATTTGACTTAAACCTATTGCCACATGATCAAGATATTTTCGACTCATATACAACCAATAAACTCTAGCTTGGTCCTTGATCGACCGACAGTAGTTTCCTTCATGGTGGTTTTTCCTTTATTTTTTTATATATATTTATTTTCTCTGCCTTTTGGCTTTTTTTTATTTTTTTTTAATCCACCAGAGTACGAAGCTTTGTAGGAATAGATACGTATACATAAGATTATACATATAAGTACGTATACAAAAATTAGGTTTTTATATAATTGGTGATCATGTGACTCGAGGCTTGAGTATGATTCGGCTTTTCATTCCAGTGCTGTTACGAGTTTAGTTAAACAAACAAAACCCTAAGATGTTTCCCACTAAAGTCAGGCAATTTAAAAGGTTTAATTAGGTCAACAACCAAACTGCCCTTTCATTCTCAAAGGCTGAGCCTACCGACACATCGGATACTAAGTCTAAACCGTTCGGTTACAAAACATTTGGATTTCTCGGGTTCGTGTTTCTAATTTCTAGATTTCATTCCTTGGGCGAGAGTGTTTCAATATAGAGGTTTTAAGTTTTGCCCAAGTCATGTGGATAATTGTCTTTTTGTTCCCGAATTCGTACAATCGTTTTCTACCACATAAGGTCGTGGCCAAGTAGTGTAATATTAACATAATTAATGATACAATTTGATGGGAAACTATTTGTATGGATAACAGACTTTATTGTTTCGATTAATTTTACCAACTCATTTGATTCTTTAGTATCATTAAAATTTACATGTTTGCACAACTTAAAATGTTTAAACGAGTATTCCCGTTGTGATGGATCACGGTTGTTACGACTAGTATTCATGTTCGGTAAAAGATTTTTGTTGTAAATGGCATTTAGTGGGGGAAATTATCATTATCGGTAGTAGCATTAGTGCTCAATGGGGGAGTATTATTTGTGACAATGTTCGTATTTATCATGAAATAACATTTGTAGGTGTATTAGTATGGGGCGACGAAAACATATTCGCGGTCGTATTAGTGTTTGGTATTTGATTTGTTTTCATCGTTGTATTAATGTTGGCAGCGAATCGTGCTGCGATTGTCAGAGTCACTATCTGCAGTTGCCGAACAATCATTTCGGCCACAACTGCCTCAAATCACGTGTTTGTTTTCTTCCGGGCCATTCTATAATGATAAATAACTAAACTTCACACAACAGTAATCTTCCCTATAACTCATTGCGCAAAGAATCACATTAACTAACAGGCAGGTAATTCAAATAGCAGACGCGTATTACACATACCAAATCACGTATCCATATACTCAGGATAGTACATAGATTTAGCCTAACAAGGCCATTGTTTGCATATATATATATATATATATATATATATATATATATATATATATATATCGAAAACTGTCATCCCGTGACAAGTAATTTTAACCCAGTAAGGGTCAATTTTTGTACTATTAGATCCAAATCGTTTCTCATATCAGCATAGCACACTACCAAATGCTTGCATGGAGTATCGAAACTATCCACAACTTTGTCATACTATCCGTGTCTATTCGAGCACACATTATCATAATCACAAGTAGTTCACAACTTGTACAAAAATCATTCAGATGTATCCCCACCACTGGGTAACTGTTTTATTCTACCTCCCTCGTAAATAGATATTTGTTCGTTATGAGTTTAAATAGTAGGTTGTAGTCGAAGGCATTAGTATACTTCCCTTAACCTTTGGATGCTATTAAATAAAACTACAGAATATTCTTTCATTAGGTTGTTTGGTATACACAAGCGTGCTGGGTTTACTAAAAATGATAATTTATTAATTAGGAGTAAGCATGATCTCTATTATCCAAGACGCATCATTGGTCTACGAGTGTGAGGGTTTTCTTTTATGATAAACTAATCGGAGTGGCAACAATATATGAGTGGTTGGAGATACTCACACCCAGATAATTTGATAATTTTTAGTTAAGAACGTTCATAAAGGTCGGTGGTACTGGTGAGGTATAAAGGAATTATTATTTTTATATATGGTGTATGATATATATAGGAGGTCACGGTTTGTTATATTATTGAAAATTCATAAGGATAGTTATTATATTTATATTTTGATAAACCGTATTCTTTACTTTACTACATATTATCTTAGGAGTAGTATTTATTTTTGAACAACGGAAGTGGAAAGATGACTAGAAAACAGTTCAGTTTACTGTTAGAAACTGGTATATGAGATAAAGATTAGGCCCAATCGAGAAATGTTGTGTTCCCTTGAGATGAACGTATGTAGATCACCTTCCACGGTTCCTTTCTGGGCCTTGAATTTACGCTTGGTCATTGGTTCGATCATACAATAAGATTCAATATGGACTCGATAAAGCTTTATCAAAATTCTCGCTTCTAGGTAACACCGGTTCTTCATCCGATATGAGGCTATCGATCTCGACATCTTTCGATTCAACAATTTGTCATAAAAATAATATTATTCGATAACAGGAATCAAAGTAGAGAATATTATTACTTAAGGCCAAATAAAATATTTTATTTGTTATGGTCAGGTACAATATTAATTATGATAAAATATAATATTATTTTTAATAAAATACAATTTTAAATTAATATTGTTTACAATCGAATATAATATTTCTTACACGGAGGCTTAGTATTATCGACAGTAAAGTACGTACACGTATTCGTACACCTTGTTCCAGATAAATACGTATGTGTGTTATATATGTATACATACTCAGCATTACCTCTTTTATACACATATGTTGCCATTTTTACCTATTGGTACGTCCCGCGATTTCTCCCCGAATTCCCTCATACAAGCAAGTCTGTTATTATGTTCCGGACCATAATAACTCACTTGCCCTACAAGTTCATCCTGACATCCATCAGTATATAATATTAAATTATTATTTATTTTTCCAGAGTTAACCGTGCCTACGGTTATATTTTAGGTAACCTAAGGGATAACCTAATCCTTTATAACCAATGGCTTTGATACCAACTTCTGTCACACCCCGATAATCGATTTGCGGAAGCGTAAAACGGAAATGTAACAGATACCTCTGATATAAACCACATTGTTTATAAAGAACAATACAAACTACTTTACAATATTTTACATTGATCTAACTTCATTTACAACTAGACGTTACAAACTAATTCAGCCCGTTAAGCGGCTTTACATCCTACTAGCACACTTGCATCAATTCACCCAGCATTGATCGCAAGTCAAACACGTAGCACATTGACTTTCTAATCCAATCCAGTACCTGAAAAACATGTTAAAACGGGTCAACTACAAATAGTTGGTGAGTTTCACGAGTTTCAAGAAATCAGTTGTGCGTACAACAATCATAGTTTGTAAATACGCGAGTATGTATGTGTGTACGTTCACAAGTACGTTTGTTTGTATGTTTATGATGTAATTATGCTAAGCTACAGTGAAGCCTTGACTGTCTGTGCTGCGTGCATCCATTTCCCATGCTCAATCAACCACTGTGGCTCCTCTTCCGCCCACAACATGCCCCGGTAGCTATGTCTAACACTACATAGCCTGTTTGTATAAGTATGGTCATGTGCCAACGGCGCTATATGACACAGAAACCAGGCCGATTCCGTTTGCGTTTATCAAACCAATAGTACTATTCACAAGCCACCGGCTCGAAGTTAATCACTATGTTCGTGTGGACTTTCGTGTGTTAGCACTTAGATAATTCCCATCATCAAACAGTTCAGAATATATATAGATATGTATCAACATATTTTTCACCCCAAAAGTTCGTAAAAGCAGTTTAAAAGTAGGGTCATGAAACTCATGGTTTAGAAGACAATCAGCACAACGGTATAGTGTAAGTTCGCAGTTGTTTTGACTCGTTTACTAGTCCCTATAATGAATATTATAATAATATTAATATTTTACTATTATTATAACCATTATGCTAGACTGGGCTGTATAGCTAATCTGGGTATAACTGTTACACCCAGAAAGTGTCAGTAGGTTTAGATTGTGATGTTGTTCAACGTCTAATACTTAAAACCGAACTTGGCTCAGTTTCCCCGTTTTCTCAGCTGGGCCAAGTTGTTCGTTTATGCGTTCAAAAAAAAGTTATGGGGAAGTAAGCTTGGGTAAATGTGTTGGTCGAAAATGATTGAGTTATAAAGAAAGATCACACATTGGGGTTCCGGATTCGCTACGGGGCCCGTTTCCGTTTATTCAGTTTGATTTGAGGAGAAACGCGCACGATCTATCCAGATTATCCAGGTTTCTCATAAAAAGGTTAGTTTTTACTTAATTAATCCAAAAATATGATTTTTGATCACTCTTGGTGTTATGATATTCCCGCAGGTTCGTTAATCACGAACTTGTTGGTTTTTATCAGAATTGAATTTGTTTTATTTTCAAATTAACATAATTAATTAACCATTAATCATTAAATTATGAAAATTTAGAAACTTATCAAGTAAAATATTTAGATTTTTATAAAAATATTTTTGGAATTATTTACTGATTTATTAATTTATAAAAATTTATTTTATCAGCTATATTTAGCCAGAAAATCGCCCGTTTATACCAAATGATCTCCAAAAATTCCACCAAAATTTCTGAGTGATCATAATATATTCCAAAACAACCTGGAAAAATCTCAAACTCTAAAAATCTTGCCAAATATCATTTCCGAGCCAAAAACGACAATGAAAATTCAAATAAACACAAATGAACAAAACCTACTTAGTCTTCTCCAAATGCTCCCAAATTTCATATGTAATCAAAATATACCAATTCTGAGTTCCCCACAAAATTTCATAATTTTTCAAGCACTTTAACTATTTTTTCCCAATAAACGTCTCAATTCGGTAATAAATTCGCCAAATATTCTCGGATGGTTGAAAAATTACCAAATTTGAACAGGGACTCAATGATATGGTTCCTGATGTCCCTGCAAAATTTCATAACCTAAAAATATGCACATCATAATCAAATCCCGTAATCGAGTGATTCGGTATTACCTTAGCGATTTTGGTTCGTTTTCGCTCTTCTAATCAAGTTTTCGGGTTCTTGTGCTTCTGTGCAAGATAGATACAGGTCCTATATCACAAACCAAGCAAGTTTCATCAACACAACAGCCCCTTAACTTAGGGTTTCGGCTAAGTTATAAAACCGAACTTTTGAACCGTAAAAACGCCGTTTAAACCCTCTAATCCGTGTTTATGGCCAAAAAAGAGTATGATTAAGTTAATGCATATAGCTATGAAAAGAAAAATATTATTATTATAGAAAAAGAAGAAATGGAATGTTGTGGATGTGAAGTTTATATATTATTAATATTATTTATTTTTTTTAAACAATGGAGAATTAATTCATTCCTTTGATTTTGTTTTCCCAGGCCGTGTGGGCTAATGGCGGATCCGAATGTTATCATGAGCATTATAATAGTGAAAGTGGAATTACCCTATTACCTAGAGATAAAAGGAAGGCGTGACGGTGGAAGGGAAGGAATTTTTTGTTTTTGGGGAGTTGGCTACTGGTGGGACGAAAACTAAGAGTGAAGAAGGCATAACACTTACCTAGAGATAAAATGAAGGCGTGACGGTGGAAGGGAAGGAATTTTTTGTTTTTGGGGAGTTGGCTAATGGTGGGACGAAAACTGAGAGTGAAGACGGCATAACACTTACCTAGAGATAAAACGAAGGCGTGACGGATACTAAGTCTAAACCGTTCGGTTACAAACATTTGGATTTCTCGGGTTCGTGTTTCTAATTTCTAGATTTCATTCCTTGGGCGAGAGTGTTTCAATATAGAGGTTTTAAGTTTTGCGCAAGTCATATGGATAATTGTCTTTTTGTTCCCGAATTCGTACAATCGTTTTCTACCACATAAGGTCATGGCCAAGTAGTGTAATAGTAACATAATTAATGATACAATTTGATGGGAAACTATTTGTATGGATAACAGACTTTATTGTTTCGATTAATTTTACCAACTCATTTGATTCTTTAGTATCATTAAAATTTACATGTTTGCACAACTTAAAATGTTTAAACGAGTATTCCCGTTGTGAAGGATCACGGTTGTTACGACTAGTATTCATGTTCGGTAAAAGATTTTTGTTGTAAATGGCATTTAGTGGGGGAAATTATCATTATCGGTAGTAGCATTAGTGCTCAATGGGGGAGTATTATTCGTGACAATGTTCGTATTTATCATGAAATAACATTTGTAGGTGTATTAGTATGGGGCGACGAAAACATATTCGCGGTCGTATTAGTGCTTGGTATTCGATTTATTTTCATCGTTGTATTAATGTTGGCAGCGAATCGTGCTGCGATTGTCAGAGTCACTATCTGCAGTTGCCGAACAATCATTTCGACCACAACTGCCTCAAATCACATGTTTGTTTTCTTCCGGACCATTCTATAATGATAAATAACTAAACTTCACACAACAGTAATCTTCCCTATAACTCATTGCGCAAAGAATCATATTAACTAACAGGCAGGTAATTCAAATAGCAGACACGTATTACACATACCAAATCACGTATCCATATACTCAGGATAGTACATAGATTTAGCCTAACAAGGCCATTGTTTGCATATATATATATATATATATGTATATATATACACCAAATTTGAACAGGGACTCAATGATATGGTCCCTGATGTCCCTGAAAAATTTCATGACCTAACAATACGCACATCATAATCGAATCCTATACAGCCCATAATCGAGTGATTCGGTATTACCTTAGCGATTTTGGTTCGTTTTCGCCCTTCTAATCAAGTTTTCAGGTTCTTGAGCTTATATGCAAGATAGATACAGGTCCTACATCACAAACCAAGCAAGTTTCATCAACACAACAGCCCCTTAACTTAGGGTTTCGGCTAGGTTATAAAACCAAACTTTTGAACCGTAAAAACGCCGTTTAAACCCTCTAATCCGTGTTTATGGCCAAAAAAGAGTATTATTCTAATTTCTAACCATGTGGATGATCAAAATATATTTTTGGACCATTTTTAGGATTTTTGCATGATTAGGAATGATTTTTGGTAATTAAACTATGTTTATATGAATTTGAACATGTTTACACTTGAATAAACTTGATTAAAATATAGTAATACCTTGAGGATTTGTGTTGATGAAGGAAGCATAATGAAGTCTCTAGATTTCTATTGAAATAATGATCATAAAATATCATAAGTTAATATAATGTAAAAGAAGACTTAAGGGAGGTGTTTTCCCTCCTTGGCGGCCGAGATTTATTTGGGCCCAATTTGGCCTTATTTTGGGCCACAAGCCTCGATTTGCGTGCCCAGACGTGAAATGCTGAGTCCAAATTTGTTTCGGGTTTTGTTTTTGGCACGAAAAATATATCGAGTACGACAAAAAGGGCGAAAACGACTGTTTTTCGTCTATTTTTGTATAAATTTATAAAAACATACTATACGTTTGTAAAAATCGAAAATATTTTCACGGATTGCTTAAAACATTCCCACTAAGTGTTTTGTAAATCTTTTTCAGCTTAACGGATGATACAATGCTTGGTTTTTAACTATCGTTTGCGTTTAAAACTATAGCGGGTAGTTAAACGAGCATGTTTTTGTTTAACTTGTTTGCTATCAAACTAAGGCCATAAAACTAATATATTAGCTTATATTAAACGTAAATCATTTCTAAACGCCCCCCCCCCCCCCCCGGGATATCTGGGTCATAACCAGAACCGTTTGGTTAACCGTTCTATCGTTACGTAATAAGCGTTTATGTGCTTAATCAGTAAACACGTACTGAGGTGTACCTGGTTTTGGCTCAAGTGTCACAACGGGACTAAAGGTTTGTGATAAAGTTTGAAGCTTTACTGTGTTAGACTGCTTCAAAGGTCAGATATGCTGAAATGGAAGGCCAGGAAGTTTCTACGAACAAGATTCCAAGACTTCTTGGAGAAGAGAACTTCATTAAATGGAAGGTGCTTTTTGAAGCTACTGTGAACTACAACAACCCTGAGCTCTGGACTTCTATCATAGAAGGAAAATATGCTCCTTCTGCTGCTGCTAACAACAGTGCCACTATAGAGCTGAAAATGAAGAAAAGGGATGACAAGGCGCTGTGTATGTTGAAGCTTGGTCTATCATGGGAAATACTGACAACTATCAATCATCATAAAATTGCAAAGGATATGTATGATGCAGTTATTGACATGTTTGAGGGAAATACATAACTCAGAGACATTAAAAAGGATAGACTGAAGAAACAGTTCGATAGATTCAAGTTCAAGGAAGGTGAAAGATTGAAGTCTGTACTGCAGAGATTCATGGTCATCATAAATGAGATTAGAACAGCTGACTTGAAAATCTCTGACTTTGACCTGAACAAGAAACTTTTATCTTCATTGTATGGTGAATGGTACACAGCCAGCAAATTTATCAAGGAAAAGGCCAATTTTCCTAACTTTAAGTTGGATGATGTGATAGCTTTCATAAAAGCTGTTGAGCATGAGATGATTGAGAATCATATGATCAGAGAGGATAAGCCCAGCTTTCCAATGACCAATGCTCTTGTAGCACCAATGGGAAATCTCTCTGTCAAGAATCAACAACAACCAATCATTGAAGAACCTTCTGAATCAGGTTCAGTATGTGGTGGACAGTCAAGGTTCAATGTCCAATTGATTGAAAATGATGTTGCCTCTACAGAAAGTGGACATTCCACATTTGTGCGGAACAATTCAGGCCAAGTAATTGATTATCAGGCATTGTTCTTGATGTTCACTGACTCATATAATGCATTTGTTGCAAAGAACTTAATACACACCAGTGTTGTGCAAGAAGACCTTGTGCAAATTGATGTAGATGACTTAGAAAATATGGATATCAAATGGCAGGTTGCCATGTTACCTGTGAGAAGCAAGAGGCTATACAACAGGACAGGAATATCAAGCTTCTCTAGAGCTAATGAAAGAATAGGGTTTGACAAGTCAAAAGCCATCTGCTACAACTGTCAGCAACCTGGACACTTCGCTAGAGAATGTAACCAGCCCAAGCAAGTGGGAAATCAAGTGGATCAGAATCAGTTTTACCATAATCAAAACCAAAGTTTCCAGAAACAGAGAAATCAAATGATCAATCAAAACCCCTACCAACAACGGAACAGACCTCAACAACAACTTTTCCAGCCTCAAAGAAATAACCAACTACAAATTCAGAATAATCAAAACAGAGGAAATCCAAACGCTGTAAATCAAGTAAGAGATTAGGGAAATGTTGCTGTTACAAGGGTACCACAAGATGGGGAGTTTGACTGGAGCAACCATGCGGTAGAGATGGAAAAAGCAAATGTTGCTTTCATGGCTAAGGTGCAGGACAAAGCAGAATCTTCAAATTCACAGGTACATTCTGAAACCTCTATTTCTGATCTTCTTTTAACCATTGATGAGCTTAATCAGGAGGTTGGAAAGTGGAGGTCAGAATGTGGTAGAAAAGAAGCTTTTCTGAATGTATATGAGACAAGTGAGGCTACATATGAAAACCAGATTAAAGGCTTAGAAGAAAATTGTATGCAAGCCTACAGGACTCAATCTAGAATGTCTGTCGAAATTGAAGGTCTGAAGAAGATATATGCTGATGAGAAGCTTAAGAATGCTAAACTGATGATTTAAATGGAATTTATGAAGAATTTGGTATCTACTAGAAACATAGTTGGATATGTTGACAAAATGACCCCTGAAGAGAAATACAAAAAGGTTCCACCACCCTTTTGTGACAAGTATCCACTGATAGTATACAAGGAGAGAAAAAATGAATATTTGAAACAATTCAAGAATGTCTTTGAAGACAGAGCTGAGTTTGTGAAACAGTATGAAGATGTAATTGTTGACAAAGAGGGGGAGTTTGCTATGAAACAGACTGAGAAGCCAGAGAAAGAGGAGGCAAAAAAGGATGAAGTAAAGAAGAAATGGAGTGAATACTCCAGTGAATGGAGTACATGCAGCTGTGGCAGTTCAAAATCATCAAAAGGCAAGAAAAAGAAGAAGGCATCAAACAAAAAGAATGATGGAAAGATTCCAAGATTGCGTAACATAACTCCCAAAATAAAGAAGAATTATGAAAGGATGAGAAGAGAGCATGAGGTGTTTGACATCTGTGCCAGACCTCAACCAAAAATCAAAAAGGATAAAGCTAAAAGCTACTCATATGATCAACATCCTCCAATTTATCCAGTTTTCTCTAATCATGAACTGGCTGATATTGGGGATGTGGATTATGTGCCCATGAGAAGATTTTCATCTGAACAAGAAGATGACCATCAAAATTGAAGAAAATTGTGTTTGTTAAAGAAAAGTATCATCTAGTGCCTGATTTGAATAGGCCAATCAAGATGGATTTCAGCAACTCTTTGTGTCCAAAGACTTCCCAAGGATTTGACTTTCCCAAGCCAAGTGACAGAATGAAGGACAAGCAATTACTTGAGGACATGGGAAGTTATGCTAAGGTGTGGTGCAAGAAATGTGATGCTTATGGTCATCACACTGATTCTTACTGGTTTGAGGAAGAAGAGTTTGTTGTTCCAGATGTTGTATGTGGGTTTGATATGAAAGGATACAAAAAAATGTATCAAAGGTACTTGAATGAGGAAAAGGACACATCCAGTGATGACGAAAGAACATCATGTCAGGAGAAGAGATTGAAAACTGTTCTAAAAATCAAGGAAGAAACAAAGGTTTCAAACAAACCAGTGAAGAACAAAAGGTCAAATGATAAGGGAAAAGCCAAGATAAGACCTGGTGTTCTTAATGGTGATGAAAAATTCCTGTTGAAGCAAGGGTTTGAACCAAGAGGGTATCAGTGGAAGACAAAGAATGAGGTGAATGAATGGAAAGACTGTGTGCTTGATCAAAGTGAAAACAACATCAGGTCACCAGTTGTGTCAGTTGGGTCAGACTCAGACTCAGATGAAGAATGTGAAGTAGTCTATGAAGATCTACTACCAATTCCACTTCCAACTCTTGATGAAGCTCCAATTGAATCTAACTTGTAAACTGATGCAGTTTGTGACTCAGAATCTAACTAATTCTCTTGTGTGTATTTGTGCAGGAACAGTCCATGATTTGCAATGATATATGGTATACGGACAGTGGATGTTCCAGGCACATGACCTATGATAGACCAGCTCTTGTCAATTATGAAAGTAAGTATGAAGGTCCAGTTGCCTTTGGGAGTGATGAAAATAGAGGGAAGATTGTAGGAAGAGGCACTCTTACAAATGGCAAGATATCCTTTGAGAATGTGCTGCATGTTGAAGGACTACAATATAATTTACTCAGCATTTCTCAAGTTTGTGACAAAGGATACAAAGTGGCTTTCAATGATGAACACTATCTAATCCTAAAGCTTGAATTTGTGATTCCAACTGATATGATCATGATGATAGTTCCAAGGAATGGAAACCTCTATGAGCTGAGAATGAATACTGCTACATCAAGAGGTGGTTCATGCTTTGTTTCCAAAGCCACTGAAAATGAGACTAAACTGTGGCATATGAAGATGTGTCATGTTAATCTGAAGAACATGAACAAATTGGTGAAAGGTGAACATGTTGTTGGTCTTCCTACAAGAGAATTTAAGCTTGAAGAAAGATGCACATCTTGTCTGAAAGGAAAACAACACAAATCCTCTCATAAGAGCAAACTGATCAATACAATTGATGAGGTATTGGAACTACTCCACATGGATCTGTTTGGTCCTGTGAGTGTTCCAAGCATTGGAAAGAAAAGATACTGCCTAGTGATCACTGATGACTACTCAAGATTTACATAGGTTTACTTTATGGGTAGCAAAGATGAAACTCCATAGCTGATCAAATCAACTTGAGAGGAAGGTGAAAGTCATTAGAAGTGATAATGGAACAAAATTTAAGAATGGATTAATGAAAGAATTCTGCACTTCTAATGGGATTTTTCAGCAGTATAGTGCACCAAGAACTCCTGAGCAGAATGATGTTGCAGAAAGAAGAAACATGACATTGATTGAAGCTACAAGGACCATGATTACTGATGCAAATCTGCCAGTTACCTTCTGGGCAGAAGCAATCAACACTGCTTGCTATGTGCAGAGCAAGGTTCTACTGAACAAGACTCAAAATAAGACTCCATATGAGGTTATCTTCAAAAGAAAACCTTATGTGAAGTTCTTAAAGCCTTTTGGATGTAGATACTCACTTTTAAATACAAAGGACTATCTCAACAAATTCCAGTCAAAATCACTGGAATGCTTCTTTTGTGGGCTACTCATCTCATTCAAAGGCTTACAGAGTCTATGTCAAGGAGCACATGATAGTCATTGAATCTTTTGACATTATCTTCAATGAAAACCATTTCAATAATGTTGAAGGACCCAAGTGGCTATTTGACATGGAAAAGATGATCAAGTCATTCAATATATACAATGAAGACATGGACGACAGAATGTACAGAACAAGCTTTGAATAGAAAGGAAAACAAAAGCAACTTTAATAGGACAAGCTTTGTTCATCAATTGCTCCTGAACAGAATGGATTTACTTTTGAAAGAAGCAATCCAGGAGCATGTGAAATGAAAGTCACTAGTTAAGAAGCATTAGTTGAAGTTTCAAATGATGGACCAAGTGATATGGAGAGTGAACCAGTGCAAAGTCAGCAACCAGTTCAACCTAAAGAGACAAATGGATTTGAAGACAGGTTCCAATCTTTATTTGACTCTCTCCAAATTGGGACAAATGAAGCTTCATCATCTGCAAACTGTCAAACTCAATCAACTGTTGAGAATCAAGAAGGATCTGAAATTGAAGCTGCTGAAATGAATATGACAAATCTTGAAACAGAGTATTCAGCACAACAAGTTGTGCAGACTACTTCTGTTGAGAGAAATCATCCTGAAGAAAACATCATTGGGGACTTGAATGAGAGAGTGACAAGAAGTTCCTCTGAAAAGGCAAACATCTGTTTGTATGCTTGCTTTCTATCCTAAGTTGAACCAAAGAACATTAATCAAGCCTTGAAAGACAACAGCTGAGTAGAAGCTATGCAGGAAGAGTTAGCTCAGTTCAGGGACTTACATGTCTGGGATTTGGTTGACAAACCCATAGGCAAATATGCAATTGGAACCAAATGGGTTTTTAGAAATAAGAAAGATGAAAGAGGCATTGTCATAATAAACAAGGCAAGGCTGGTGGCTCTAGGGTGCTTACAAGAAGAAGGAGTGGACTTTGAAGAAGTATTTGCTCATGTTGCAAGACTAGAAGCCATCAGAATCTTTCTAGCATATGCAGCATCCATGAACATAAAAGTCTATCAATTGGATGTGAAATCTGCATTCTTGAATGGAAATATTGATGAGGAGGTGTATGTGACTCAACCTCCTAGATTGAAGATCCAATCCATCCTAACAAGGTGTACAAGCTCAGCAAGGCTTCGTATGGACTACATCAAGCTCCTAGAGCTTGGTATGATGAGCTGTCAAACCACTTATTAGACAATGGTTTCTGCAGAGGAGCTATTAACAACACCCTGTTCTACAAAATATGGAACAAGGATCTGTTTCTTTTACAAGTCTATGTAGATGACATCATATTTGGCTCTACTAATGAACAAATGTGCAAAGAGTTTGAGCAAGTAATGAAGTATAAATACAAGATGAGTTCAATGGGAGAAATGAATTTCTTCCTTGGACTTCAAGTGCGACAGAAGACTGATGGGATCTTTATGAATCAATCAAAATATGTCCAAGAGATTCTTAACAAGTTCAAGTTCCAGAACTACAAGACAGTGTCTACACCAATGGACACACATGAGAAGATGGTACCTGATGAGAAGGGGGAGCCAGTGGACCAGCATGATATAGGGCCAAGATAGGATCACTGATGTATCTGACAGCATCTAGGCCAGACATTATGTTTGCTGTGTGTGTCTGTGCAAGATTCCAAGCTAACCCCAAGGTCTCACACATGCTAGCAGTAAAAAGAATTTTCAGATATCTCAAACGGAAACCAGATTCGAAGATTTGGTATCCAAAGAACTCTTCTTTTGACTTGATGGCCTACACAGACAGTGACTATGATGGTTGCAACATGAGTAGAAAATCAACTTCAGGAGGCTACCAGTTTCTAAAGAACAGGCTGATGTCTTGGCAATGCAAGAAGCAGACTACAGTGTCCATCTCAACTGCTGAGGCTGAATACATTGCGGCATCCGCTTGCTGTGTACAGGTTCTATGGATTCAGAATCAACAGCTGGATTATGGTCTGAATTTCTTACTTACTCCAATTTTAATTGAAAATATTGCTGCCATGTTTATTGTTAAGAATCCAGTCTAACATTCTAAGACTAAGCACATTGAGATTAGACATCACTTTATTAGAGACTGTAGTGAAAAAGGCCTAATAGAAATGAAAAGGGTTGATACATCTGATAATCTGGCTGATTTATTCACCAAACCTTTAGATAAAACCATGTTTCACTTTCTATTAAAATGCCTAGGTATGATAAATGCTGATGAAATCTGATTGATGATATGTGCTTATGTGAGGTGCTTATTGATTATCTATGTTTCTCACTATGAATGTTTGCATGATTTATTGCTATGCTTGACTGATTATTCTGATTGCATGAATCATGCTTGTGACTGTTTTGTATGATAAATTATCATGTATTTGATGTTCTTGCTTTTTATACTCAGATCTGTGCTTACATGATACATTTGTGTGATCTAAGTATTTCGAGCATGAATATGTGCTTGATACTGTGTTTGTTGCTCTTCGAGCACAAACAGTGCTACTTGAAGACTTTTCTAAGTACTTCGAGCACAGATAACATGTCTCAGCTGCTTGAGCATAGAAACATGCTCTGGAAAACTTTCCAAGTATTTCGAGCATGATTATGTGTTTGATGGTGTGTTTGTTGCTCTTTGAGAACAAACAAACCATACTTGAGAACTTTCAAGTATTTCGAGCACAAAGGAAATGTTTTGCTGTTCGGGCATGGACATATACTGGACAACTTTCTAAGTATTTCTAGCACAAGTCTACTGCTCCAGCACTGTGATAAAGCCTTGAACTTTCATGAAGTCTTTTGAGCACAAACTCTGTAATGATAAATCTTAACGTCGCTCGATAGACTTCCGAGTATGCTCGATGGATATCTGAGCATGCTCGATAGAATTATGTGCCTATCTAAATGAATTATGCTGCCTGAGTTTAAGTGTGTGATATTTTAGAAGTGTGAGCTGGTCAAATGTGCTTAAATGACAACACTGTTTTCAGAATCAATGCTTAAAATGAACTTTCAAAAGAAATGGTTTTGAAACTGTAAAATGTTTTTGACTAAGCAACACTGTTTTTGGTGATCTCATATGAGACATGATAAGATTATTCAGTTATAAGCTTTGTAGAAGCTTAAAGGTTTTTGGATAGAAATAGTATCCAACCTATGGGATATGATAGGTTAAGACAACTAACCAATGGATTATAAGTCTAAAAGGCTTGAAGCACAGTCATTGACATTGTATGGCAGCTTTCCATAATCTGTAGTTGTCATACGTGATATAAACCTAAATCCTGCTAAGTCTGATGTGGTGAACCATTAGAAGATAAGGTATGTTCTCTAGCATAATTTCACCGAATAATAGGCAGAAAGGTAATTATCCAGTCATACACAAGCCTCTTGCGTATTGTTCATTAGGAACTTATGTATCTTTGTTAATAAAATTCACACAATGTGAATAAATAGAAACATCAAGCTCAAAGTTACAAAAAGAGCTGAATGCAAAAAAAAAAAAAATGTTTCTGAAAGTTTCACAATTTTAAGTTTAGTTTAGAATTTAGAATGTATTGACCATACTTCATTGGGTTTAAGTTAACTTGGGGTGACTTGGAGAAAGCTAAATAAGCCTTGAGAAGAGATTAGAGGCAACCTAAAAATATAGTGATAACCATTCCTAACTTATGCCTTAATTGAACATTTATATGTATCACAGAAAGCAATGAAAATTGCTAAGTATACCTGCTGTCAACATGGATTAAGTCACAATAACACTGACCATGAAGTGGTGTGAAATTGCCTTAAATGGTCTGATCCCATGTTGAGATCTTTCTATGAAAATTTTTTAAAGAAAAATCAAACTTAAATTTGATCTCTTAAATCACCATAAACTAAATGCTTAAGTCAACTCAATGTTTAAATGATCATTTTTTATGAAGTTTACGTGTGAAAGTGTCTATACTGATAGACAAATGATGTGTTGGTTTTCAAAATCAAAACTGAAAAGCTTTTAAGTATTTCGAGCACAAAATCTTGCTTTTTTGTGTGATTATATTGCTTCGAGTATGCTAAATGAACTGTTAGATTCATCTATGTATTTCGAGCATGCATCTTTCTTTCGAGCAACTTCTAGGATATGATATTTAATGTTATGTGTTTCGAGTATGATTACATGTTGAATGGTTAGACCTAAGTATTCGAGCACAAGGGATTGGAAGATAAAGAGATGTTAAGTGTTTCTAGCAAGATTGTGTGCTAGATACCTAGGTCTGTGAGTTCGAGCTTAGGAACTTGATGGATATATTTGTTAAGTAGTTCGAGCAAACTTGTGTTCTAGACTCTTAGGTTTGAGTGTTCGAGTACAAGCATAGGAAGGATAGAATCTGCTAAGGGTTTCAAGCATGAATGTACTTTGAACACATTGAGTTGAAGTAATCTAAGTCATTCGAGCATAGGTTACATGTCTGTTCAGAGGAGTTGCATCTCAAGCATATGCTTTGTCATGATAGATTTCTAAATAATGTCGAGCATAATGGATAGGCGAGTAAGGTTAAGCAATATGTGTTTTGAGTATACACAACTGAGTGAATTTTGCTAAGTACCTTCGAGCACACTACTTGTCACGAGCACACTACTATACCCAATGATCACTTTCGAGTATGACCCAATACTCGAGCATGTGATGTATAACATCTGGCTAAGGCATCGAGCACAAGTGTATTCGAGCAACCTATCTTGAGCATCATGAAAATACAAGTATGTCGAGCATGAATTGTACTATGTCTTCGAGTATAGTGGGAGACAGCTGTTCTTTTGGCTGTATGCTCGAGCAAGGGAAGTACTTTAAATTTGAATTAAATGACAACTGTTTGAACTAAATGACAAAAAACAGTACTGTACTACCCAAACGTTAGGTATAAAAGGGGGACTTAGAAACTTTTTCACACATTTCATTTCCCTCTCTTAACCTAGTTGCAAAAACCTCTTGCTCGTGCATCACCTGCTTACTCGAACTCTCAATTACTGCTCGATTATACTTCGAACTTAGCCATTAGCTCTGTTTCGACTTCGGTAAGATACCGATACTCGATTATCGTATCATCGATTTCGGAATTAGGGTTTCTAATTGATTATCTTACTAATCGTTTACTTGTTTGTGCAGGTACGCATATTACTACGGAACAGAACGGATGGTGATGAAATTCGAAAAGAGGCATAACATGTGTGCCCAGTTGGAGGTAGATAATGACAACAGGGAATTAGAGCTCATGATCAATTTCCTAAATAATTCCAACCTGAGGGTAGCTTTGACAGAAAGTCCAACAATTTACAAGAATCATATTACAGACTTTTGGGGCTCAGCTACATATATGGATGATGTTAATGGGAAGAGGATTGAGGCTTCTGTACTAAATCATGATATTTAAGTTACTGAAGCTTCAATCAGAGTAGCACTGAACTTGAATGATAATCATAAAGAACAACCATCATACTCTGCCCCATGACTGTTGAGAGTATTTCAAGAAACCATGGGTTACCAAGGGGATGTTAAAGAAGGACAATTTCAAAAAGGAAGCTTTCCTTTGATTTACATATTCCTCATTCATCATGTCATTCAGTCCCTATCTACAAGGAGAGGGACTTGGACTTTACTGAGCAGGGAACTTGCCACTCTAACTGTAGCCATTTTGTATCATCAACCATTCAATGTTTCAAGACTAATCTTCAATGGTTTAGTTTTCAATGCTGAGAAGGCTGTAAACCAACGATTCCTGATGTATCCGAGATTTTTACAGATCCTCATTAATAGGTCTTTACAGAACCTACAGCAGACAAGAGAGGTATTGAGGTTACAAGACCCGAACATCTGTCAAAGGATGAAGGACGCCAAAAGAAAATTCATTGACAATTTTGATTTTTGGATGTTCTTCCATGGCTGCTTGTTCCTACCATAGGTGCCATTGATGTACCTTGCACTCCAGGCAATAGTGATGACGAAGATGATGATGAAAGTGAGGATGATGAGAATGAAAGAGGTAATGATGTTCCGGATGATGATGATAATCCTGAAGATGGTGATGATAATCAAGGTGATGATGCCAGTAATGAGCCTGTTAATGAACAAATTGCTCATGAGTAAGAAGATGTGGAGATTGTGGTTGGAAATGCTGAAGTGACTGCTTCTGTTAATGATACTATTGGCAATGAGATGGCTGTATTTACAGGTGCTGAGTCTGATGTTAACATGGAGAATCAAGAAGGTGATAAAGGACCAGAAATTGAAGTAACTGACCAGGTTGATGAACCACTTGTGTGTCCTAGCAACATAGCAACTGAGCAGATAGATGATGATGACTTTATAGCCTTTGTGATTTCAAATGTTGCTGACACCATTCAGAAAATCACTCCACCAGATTCACTAACCCCTGCAGAACACCATGATGATGGTGACTCTTTCGAGTCTGAAACCGCTCATGACCATATCCCTTCCTCCCTTGCCACAACAGAACCTGGAATGTCCGAACCTGAACAATTTCAAGAGACACACATTCCTTCCCCACCTACATCACCTATCCAAGAACCAATCATTTCATCTCCACCTGAGTCACCACCAGCCAAAACTATTCAAGATACACATATTCCCACACCACCAACCTCACCTATACAAGGACCAATGCCTACTAACATAGCTCAAATTTCCCAACCAACACATACAGAACCTGAACCATACAAATTACCCTCACCAGAAACCTTCATCTGAACCACTATCAGAACTAGCCATTAAACCAACTCAAGAAACATCACCATCCAGCCCAAACATATATGACCTTATCAAAGAAAATGCGGACCTAGAGCTTGAGAACACCTTGTTGAAGGAGAAGAATGCAGTTTTGGAGGTTAGGAACAAGGGACTTGAGACTGCCCTGTAAGAAGCTCTATTGAAAATTCAAACCCTGGGGCACTCTGAGGTTGATAAGACCTCAGATGCACCAAAACAAGGGGAGAATCCTAAAAAGGCAGGTAGCTTGAGATTAATAGAAGACTTATATGCCAGCTCAGCTGATGAAGTTGAAGTTGGTGGAACATCTGAAAATGCTCCTGAAATGATAAATCAAGAATTTGTTGAAGGAGATGTTAGGGTTGAGGGGGAGTCAGGTGAAAAGGAGAATGAAACTGAAGAAGAGACCCCTGAACAAATTGCCCAAAGAAAATTAAAAGGCAAAGGGGCGGCTCTGACTGATGAAGATCTTCATCCAAAGGCAACTCATAAAGAAACATCTGGTGATGAGATCTTGGAGAAGAATAAATGTAGAAGATCCTGATATTGCAGAAGTTGAGTCAGTCAATACAATGATACAGATGATAAATCAAGAAAGACAGAGAGTGTTGGTTGAGGAAGAAGAAAAAATAGATCAAGAAGTGCTTGAAGCACTAATGGAGATAAGAAAGAAGGAAGCAGAAGAAGAGAGATTGAGAAAGGAAGCAGATGATGCTATAAGGGCAGCATTGGAGTCATTAAAAGCAACACATACTGATTAACAAACTCCAACTGCACAATCTAATGATGAATCTGAGCCCTTACAATCTGTACATGAGCTTGAAAAGCTTGAAAATGAACCATCAAAAGAACAACAGCTTGGTTTGGGTCCAATAAATCAAGCAGAAAATGAGGATGAAACAATTGAAATATCTGCTAGCTCGATGGTGAAGCTGGTAATAATGAGAACTCTCACAGATGTCCTGAATAAACCAGAAGGACATCATCCTGAAATTGTATCAGCTACCAAAAAGGCTCAAAAAGATTTTTTATCAATCTAAGCAGTGCAATCTGAACCAAGAGTGGAAGAGGCGGTTGAAACAACTGAACCTATCATTCATGAAGTTACTGAAGAGGATGAAGATACTCATGTCAAGGAACGGATTGTTGAAAAAATTGTTGATGAAGAGCCAGCAACTCAAACCACTCAGGCAATAATTACAGAAACTGTTGATGAAGAACAAAGGGTTATGAATGAAGAACCAATTATTACTGAACCAACAGAAGCTGAAGTGAGAGAGTCCTTGAAAAGAAAAGAAACAGCTGAACTAGTGACACCCAAGCTAAAAAGGCAAAAATCTGTGAAGGTGAAAGTGTATAAGAGAGGGGAGGCCAAATCTGCAGAAGTTGAAGGGGCTCAAACTAACAATGTTGAAGAACAAATGATTGGAGCACTTCACAATCCTGATGAACAAATTGAAATTGATGATGAAGAAGAAAGAGGAATGAAGGATGATGATAGGGAGAATGTAGACAAAGCCTACCTGCTAAGCCTCGGATATGATCAGAAGTACATTGAAAGAATGACAAAAAAGCATTAAACAAGAAGCAAAAGGATAGAGGAGCCGGGAACTCAAAGAGAATTCATGTTGAAGGCTGGCCATAGATCAACATTCTTGAACCTGCAGTCTTTTGGAACTTTTGATCAAATGTATAAAAATGCCTTGGTTGATGATGTTGCCAATTACGTTGACAAAATGAGCAAGAAGAAGGAAAAAGAAAAGGCAGAGGCAGAGAAACTCAAGAAGAGACAAGAAGAAGAGGCCATAGCAAAGACTGAATATGAAGTAATAAGGGCCAAGCACAAGTATATCAAATTTCTTCAATTGCATGGCTATAAATATAACCAACTGATCAGCCTATCCTTTGAAGATCTGGAGAGAAAAGTTCAAATGGTGAAAAACTCCTAAAGACAAAAGGTCCACTGAAGATTACCTAAGAGAACAAGAGTTGAAGATGAGAATGGAGAAGGAGATGGAAGAAGCTCAAAAGAAAGAAGAAGAAGTAAGAAAATGGTTTGAAGACCAACAAGGGTGCAGACTTTGAAAGAAATCGTGATGGAAAAGGGTATGATTATCACACCCCGACTAGCACAATGCGGAAGCGTAAAACGTGAATGTAACAGACACCTCTGGTATCAACACATTGTTTATAAAGAAACATTACAAACTAATTTACACTATATTACATTTCTTTGTTCTATCTGTTAGGACATGAAATGTCATGTGTATGTCCCCAGTTCTATCAGGATGGTTCGATATGAAAATAACGATCGTGAAACCAAGTTAACGGACTGAAAATGTCAAAAGAAACTGATTCGATCGAATCAGTGACTGATTCGATCGAACCAGGACTCATTCGATCGAATGAGATACTCATTCGATCGAATCAGTATACGATATATAAACGAAACTTAGGAAATTTCACAAGTGAGAGCACACATTACACACAGTCACGAACCTGCTACTGCCGAAAATCCTCTCTGCCAATCTTCGTCGTGTCGGTCTTTTCCTCCGTCCCTAGGTGTCAAACCGTCTTAGGAATCGTAACCGTGCGTTGTTGATCACCACCGAATCGCCGTGTTAGAGGATTCCGCACTCTAACACGTTGCCCCGTGAATCGTTGGGAAACCGTGTCCCGCACCGGTCCGACAAAGTGGTGTCAGAGCCTTTGGTTCTTGATTCACGTTAGATTCGTGGTGAAATTCGTGTTTTTCTCGCGAAAATCGTAATTTTTGCCGGAAAATTCCGAATTTTTGGTGTTTTTGATCTTGGTGTTCGTCGTGTTCTTGTCAAAAACTGTTAAAATTGTCATATTTTGGTGTTTTGATCTTAGAATTGTGTGTTAAAAGTTCGAGTTTCGTCAAGAACGTTCTTCGCGTTCTTCGTGTTCTTCGTATTTTTGGTGGTTTTGATCCGTTTTTTGGTTGGTCTTAAGTTGTTTTTGTGTTAAAAGTCATATTTCGATCTTAATTTGCCTCTTGATCTTTCAAAATTCGTGTTTTTGATTCAAAATTCGAAAATCCGTCAAAATCTTCTAATTTTAGAATTTCCAGAAATTTCGATCGAACCAGTCTATTTTTGGAACTCATTCGATCGAATAGCCTTCCTATTCGATCGAACAAGTTTGAACTTTGACCGAATCAGTTTTTTCCCGCCGAGAATTACTCCTAGTTCATTCGATCGAACCAGATTTGTTCATTCGATCGAATTAGTCACCATTCGATCGAATAAGTTTTTTATTCGATCCGCCGATTCGATCTTTGTCTTATTCGACTGTCAGAACCCGTTCGATTGAACCAGAAACTCTTTCGATCGAACCTCTCAACCCATTCGATCGAACCAGATTCACATTCGATCGAATAACTTTCAGAAGATCAGATCTGTATTTCAGAGACACATTCGATCGAACCAGAACACATTCGATCGAATAGGTCACTCATCCGATCGAATCAAACCCATTCGATCAACAGTTCAACGTTAAAGCAAAGAAACAAAGATGGCTGCAAGTTCGAGTACCAACAAGAGGATTCAATCGATTCTCGAAAGTGATTCTGAATCGGGAAGCTATAACAAGCCACCAAAGCTAATGACTTTAAACGATTTTACAACCTGGAAGACAAGATTTCAAATTCATATAACAGGTGTAAATCCTGGACTTTGGGAAGCTGTTCAGACAACTTGGGTGCATCCGACAAATGATGATGGTGAGACTTTGAGTTACTTTAGGCTGTCTGAAGATCAAAGGATAGCCTTTGATGCTGAGAAGAAAGCCTTCTCGTTACTGTCACAAGCACTTTCAAGCGATCTCTTCCATCAGTTTAACCAGTTTACAACAGCGTCAACTCTTTGGAACGCACTGGTTGAACGATGTGAAGGATCTGACTCACTTAGAGAAATTCACGCACGGGAGCTCAAGCGTGAATTTGATTTGTTTGGTCCAGAATCGGGAGAAGACATTGAATCGTTACTGTCGAGATTCTATCATCTAATGTCAGAACTCAAGTCCTATAATGTCAAAACAACAGGGACTGAAAAGGTTAGATGTCTTGCTCAAGGACTTCCAACCAGCTGGAACACCTTCCTGACAGTAATGAGAAGAAGTCATCAGCTGGAGACGATTCTCCTGTCTGATTTTATTAAAGAAATCAGACAAGAAGAGGCTGAACTAAGAGCCTCCTCCAGAAAACCGAGATCAACTTCTGACAAATCACTCTACATGTCAAAACTTACTATGTCAGATTCAACTGATCATGCTCCGATGAAGACCGCTTTTGTCTCCTCAACGTCAAATCAATCAAAAGGGACTGAAACGAGATCTTCCGTCCCATCATCAACTTCTGGAAATTCAAGTACTAACTCCGGACCCAAGTCAACGGAGAAAGCAACGTTGAATACTGAAGGCTTGGGAACAGTAACAGTGGAGGTTGCCAAAGAACACATGGCAACTCTAGGCACGATAATTGAGTCCTACAGTTTAATGGTGGCGGGTAAGCTAGGAAATAGTCATCTGGACAGTGATGACTATGAACAGCTTGACGAAGATGATATGGAACGCATAGACATTATGTGGGCTCTTGGCAGTGCGTTCCGAAGGGCCAGAAAGTGGACGAAGAAAACAGGTCAGGCCCTCTCAATAAACAACAAATCCAAGTTCGGCTTTGATAAAAACAAAGTAAAATGCTACAACTGTGGCGAACTTGGTCACTTTGCCAAGGAGTGTTCGAAGCCAAGAAGGGAAGGTCACCAATATCCCTTCCGAACCACTTCATCATCATCCACTCCTGCTGAAGCTGCTGCAACTGTCAACCTTGAGAGACAACTGGTCCCTCAAAATCAAACCGCAGCAAACAACGTCAACATCAACAATGAAACTGCTCTTGCAGTTCAAGGGGATGAAGGCGAGACATGGAACTTCAGCATCAACATGGCTGATGTCACAATAGTTGATGGAAACTCTGAAACCGAGTCTGTTGTTTCCTCGACCAATGAAGAATATATTGTCGATGAACCAGCTGCTGAAGTCCATGAAGAAGAACCTGAGGTTGAAGTGGTATCTTTGGAGATTAAGGAGGATCACGATAAAGAGTCAAATGTTCCTCAAATATCTCCATGTTCGACAATTCCCGCAGAGGCTGCTAAAGTTGAAGAAGTCAACGAAGTAGAGTCTAAAGCAACTTCTGCATCGTTTCTGGAAAAAGCTGGGAATCTTTGCTTTGCATTCATGGCAGAGACATCAAATGCCAAGGTAAGTTCTAACCCATCAACTCCCAAACCAGAAAATGTTAAATGTTTAAAATGTGAATTGTATGAACAAGAAATTCAATCTCTAAAAGAGAGAATTGAAGATCTCGAGGCTTACAAACAAGCAGCCTCAAGATCTTTAATGGAACTGACTGACGCGCTTGCACAGAATAAGGCTTGGAAGCAGAAAGAGTCTGCTTTTAAAGAAAAGATTGATAGCCTTAAGCGTCAGAACAAGGAACTTGAAATATGTGTTCTGAATCAACAAGATTCTATCAATTTTCACATAAATAAGAATAATGTTTTGAAAAAAGAATTGGAAAACTTGAAAGCTGATTTTGAATCATTGAATTTCAAATTAAAAAGTTACTCAAATTCATCTTATTTATTAGAACACATCATTCCCGAGTTCCGAGGCAAAAAGGAAAAAGGCGTGGGATATAACTATGTCCCACCCCCGATCCTGAATCAATTTGCAAGCACACCAGGAGCTGTGCCGGATGATGAATCAAATGATTATATACCCGAGGACACAAACCAAATTTCTAAGTCTAAGGGAAAAGAAGTCATTGACCAGGCTCCTGAGTCCAAACAAAATGTTGTTGCCACAGACTTAGGTTCCACAACTAAGTCGGGCCCACCACCATCTAAGTCAAAGGCAACAACAACAAGAAATTCTCAGAAGAAAAAGTTTAATCCTAAATCTGAGAAAGTCTATGTGGAACATAGTACCCAGTTTGTAAAGGAGGGTAACGTTAATGAAAAACATAATTTCCCAAAACACCCTCCTAGACAAACTACACCCCAAAATGTCAAATCCAGGGGGTACTATGATAACAGACAAAACCAGAGTTATTTCTCTCCACCAAGTCAAAGGGGGAGAAACTACTGTTTTTCGTGTGGAGAGGTAGGGCATATAGCAAGATTTTGCTATAAGTACACGGATCCTAAGCAGTACATATCGACTCCGGATCCGAGGTATGCCAAGTCACCTCCTAGGAGGCGACCGACCATTGACGTTCAAGGTCAAGAACGGTTTCACACACCGAGGTCGGTTTCTCCTCGGAAACCTCTGCCAACCTCACCACACCAATCCCCAAACCCCTCAGATCCAAATGTTTCCACTTCGACAAGTGAAACTCAGTCTTCAACCATCTATCTCAAACATGTTGAGAAGAAGACTGACTTTTGGAAACCAAAGAAAACTAACACTGTTGACAACAATGTCAAACCAGAAAACAGTGTTAATGAGGGTAAATGGATTGAATTGTACATTCGTGATGAAAATGGAAAACCCAAGACTGTAAAGGCTTGGGTTTCCAATGATATTTAAACCCTTTTGTTTTTGTGTGCAGGTTGCTCTATATGATCCAAGATTCAACATGTGGATCATAGACTCAGGAGCTTCCAGGCACATGACTGGAAACATGAATCTCCTTTCAAGTGTCAGACAAATAAAAGGAGGTGCAGTTTCCTTTGCAGGAAATCAAGGAGGTTATATCACGGCCCAAGGAATTGTCTCTAATGGGCGAATTTCGTTTGAGAAAGTTAATTTCATCAAAGAGTTGGAGAACAACCTGTTGTCGATAAGTCAAATCTGCGACAAAGGTTTCAAAGTTATGTTTGACGACCGAGATTGCCACATCTTGGCTAAGGATTTCAACTTTCCTGAAGACAAGGTTTTAATGTCAGCTGCACGCCAGAGTGATCTCTACATTCTGGATATGGCTAAGGCAGGGTCATCGTCTCCAACGGCGACATGTTTTGTGTCCAAGGCATCCGAACGTGATACTGTCTTATGGCATAGACGGATGGGACACATAAATGTCAGGAACATGAACAAGCTTGTGCACAACAGACTAGTTGAGGGAGTTAATCTGAGAAGCTTTCGTCTCCCTGATTCGTGTGTGCAGTGCAAAGCAGGAAAGCAAATAAAAAGGTCCCACAAGTCTAAGAGTTTCCACTCGATTGATATTCCGTTGGAACTCCTTCATATGGATCTTTTTGGCCCAATAAGCGTCAAAAGTATCTCTGGGCACTCATACTGTCTAGTGGTTACTGATGAATATTCTAGATTCTCTTGGGTGTTTTTCTTGAAAGTAAAATCAGAAACGTTTGGATGTATACAACTGCTGGTTACAACTATTGAGTCTCAATACAATCTGAAGGTTCGAAGAATGCGGTCAGATAACGGTACAGAATTTAAAAATGCGAATGTTGAAAATTTCTGCAAAGAAAAAGGGATCGTTCAGGAGTTCAGTGCTCCATATGTTCCACAAATGAACGGGGTTGCTGAAAGGAAAAATCGTACGTTAATCGAGACAGCAAGAACAATGTTAGCCGACTCAGTGTTACCTGTTACGTTTTGGAGTGAGGCAATTGCCAACGCCTGTTTCACATTAAATCGGGTAGGCATTGTCAAGCGCCACGGCAAGACAAGTTTCGAGCTTCTTCAACGACGAAGGCCTAACTTAGAGCACCTGGAACCATTCGGAGCTCTTTGCACGTTACTTAAAAGGCACGTTGATAATAAGTTCGAGGAGAAGATTATCAAGGGTTATTTTCTGGGTTACAGCGTACCTCTCAAAAGGGTCTTCAACAGAACAACAAAATTAGTTGAAGAATGGTACCATGTCGATGTTCAACGCTACACAGAACCAGCCAAGGGGACAGGAGAAGACTGGTTGTTTGATTATGACAAATTGTTCAAGTCTTTCAATCTGTATGAGATTGCTATTCAAATGATGTATGAGGCGCAAAATGCACCTCCTGATGAATCTTTGCAATCTTCAACTCATCCTGGTCCGTCATCATCTTCCTCCACAGAGTCTAGCGATCAAGTTCAAGAATCTTCCGAATCTGAATCTGAAGATGAATCTCCAGCAGATGATGTACAATCGGCACCAACTCAGGTTACTTCACAACCTTCATCGTCAAATCAAGAAGTGCCGAATGCAGATCAGCCTCTAACATCTACTTCAGAGGCACCACAATCCGCTCCAGTTCCTGAGCCGAACTTAACTAACTTGGAACAAAATGTTGTCGTTCCTGACAATCCGGTTGTTAGGACTGAACGTGATCATCCACAAGACAACATTATAGGGGACATTCAACAGGGTGTCAAAACTCGTCGACAGCTGAATTTTGGTCTCTACACAGAAATGATGGAGTCAGGATCAGTTGCTCTTAATGCCCATGAATGCTTCTTAGCACAAGAAGAACCACACAGCACCACCGATGCGCTGAAAGATCCTAACTGGGTCTCAGCCATGCAGGAGGAATTATTGCAGTTTAAAAGACTTGGTGTGTGGAAGCTGGTGGATCTCCCCAAAGGACAGAAGAAAATTGGCACTAAGTGGGTACTAAAATGTAAACGTGACGATCGTGGAGTGATTGTTCGCAACAAAGCCCGCCTGGTGGTCCAAGGGTTTAGGCAAATCGAAGGCCTAGACTACAATGAGGTATATGCTCCGGTTGCTCGTTTGGAGGCAATCCGGATGTTCTTGGGGTATGCATCTTTCAAGAAATTCAAAGTATATCAGATGGACGTCAAGAGTGCCTTTTTGTACGGTCACATCGAAGAGACCGTATATGTGGCACAACCTCCAGGTTTTGAAGACCCATATCACAAGGACAAAGCCTATCTGCTCAACAAGGCTTTGTACGGTCTTCACCAAGCCCCGAGAGCTTGGTATAAAGAACTATCCAAACACCTTCTGAACAACGGGTTTAGAAGGGGAACCATTGACTGCACGCTATTCTCAAAAGAAAAAGAATGAGATCTAATTATGGTACAAGTGTACGTGGACGACATCATCTTCGGGTCCACGAATAAAACACTTTGTAAGGAGTTCGAACAAGTGATGAAAGAAAAATTTGAAATGAGCTCCATGGGTGAGATGAAGTTCTTCTTAGGACTTCAAGTTGATCAAAAAGATTCCGGTATCTTCATTCACCAGACAAAATACGTCAATGACATCTTGAAACGGTTTGAGATGTTGAGTTCTTCTTCACAGGGAACTCCTTTAGAGGTTAATCACGGGATTAATCCTGACGAGAAGGGTGAATTGATCAATCCAACTCACTATAGAGGGATCATCGGATCTCTAATGTACCTGACTGCTTCTCGGCCAGACATAATGTTTGCTACGTGTCTCTGTGCACGTTACCAGTCAAAGCCGAAGGTCTCCCATCTGATTGCAGTCAAAAGAATTTTGCGTTATCTGAAGGGTACTCCAGATTGGGGTCTTTGGTATCCTTATGATGACAACTTCGATCTTCATGCGTATAGTGATTCGGATTATGGTGGTTGTAAACTCGATTACAAATCAACAACAGCAGGATGTCAGTTCTTTGGAAGTCGTTTAGTAACGTGGCAATGCAAAAAGCAGACGTCAGTCTCCACTTCAACAGCTGAGGCGGAATATATTGCGGCTGCCAGTTGCTGTTCTCAAGTTATTTGGATTCAGCAACAAATGCGTGACTACGGTATTGAATGTTCTACTACTCCCATATATATTGATAATTCTGCTGCAATTTCAATTACCAAAAATCCGGTCCATTTTAGCAAAACGAAGCACATCGAAATTCGATATCACTTCCTTCGTGACTGCTACGAAAAGAAGTTAATCGATGTGATAAAAATCCCCACTCAGGAACAACGCGCTGATCTCTTCACTAAAGCATTTGATAAACCACGGTTTTTATATTTACTAGAGATCAACGGCGTTAAACGTATATCAGATGATGTTCCTGAAGATATCATTTAAATTGTTTTCATTTTTTCTTTTCTTAAAAATTTGAAAAATCCAAAAAGATTTTGTTTTTTATAAATTCTAGGGGGAGAAAGGTTTCAAGAAAAACCAAAAACAATATAAAATACAAAAACCCAAAAACATTAAAAAAATTTCAAAATTTTGAGAAGTTGATCTTGTTACAAGAAAGGTGATAGTACACAGACGCTATCATACTGAGACATCAAAAAGATTTGTTATTTCTGTACATCACTATCGCTTAAAATTATGTCGGTTACCTCAGTTTGATGGACACATTTTCGGATGTGTTTTGGTCCTTACTTCTACTAGTAGATTATGAGGATAGCCATTAACCAGATGACTGAAAGTGATCGGGGCGGGTTTTGATGGGTTTTTATTCTTTCGCTGAAAAATAGTCGGTTATACTTAGTTAGAAGGACACATACTCGTATGTGGTCGGTCCAGTTGATCCATTGGATCTTCAGGATAGCCGTTTACCTGAAGACTTTGACTTGATCGGGGCGAAATAATTTAAACGTTATTTTTTTAAAAGGCATTCATATATATTCAGAAAATGAGAAATTGATCCAACCTTGGAAAATGATAGATACACTGATTCTGTGTGCTTAACTAGTGAAGTTATTAGGCTTAAAAGGCTTTAGAACGGTCATTGTGTGTCATGGTAGCTTTTTATGGTGCGTAAAAGTAGATGTGATACAAACTAAATCTACTCGATTTTACGTGGAAACTCCTTAAGAGTTTTGTATGTCTTCATATATATCTTTCCGAATGATAGGCAGAAAAGCGATTACCCAGTCATACACGAGCCCATAAGTGTTCTGATTCCCGTAAAGATAGTGTGTGAAGAAACTGCAGTGATCCAGATTCGGGACTTGCAATTGTTTACTACTCTGAAGTCTATGTAACATTCAAAAAAAAAAAAAAAAAAAAAAAAAAAAAAAAAAATTTACCTTATGAGTGATTGAAACATTCCAGAGTTAACAATGTCAAGACTTCTCAATCATGGAGTAAGAAAGAAAACGGGAAGCAGATGAAGACACTTACAACCTTAATCAGACACTATGGGTCAAGGTCAATTCGGGGTGACTTGGGGAAAGCCAAATACGCTTTGAGAATAGATAGGAGGCATCATAATCTCTGAGTTGTTACCCACTTAAATTTTGAGACATAATTGAACCTAACTCGTATCACAGAAACGATGAAAACCATTTTAAGTTATTTACATGCTCACAACCTGTTTCTTTATGTCATAATACAGCTAAACACGGATCTGTGTGACAGTCACGTAATTAGTATGATTCCTGTTCGGATCTTTCTCACAAAAAGAATATTCATTATGTCTTGTTTAACTTCGTATATTCTGTTAAAAAAAAAAAAAAAAAAAAAAAAAAAAAAAAAAAAAAATGAATGAAAAATCTCGAAAAGTCTCAGTAGATAGTCATATACGTCTGTATGATTTCTTATTATAGATCCTTCTCAACCAAAAATAATGTGTTTTAAATTTTTGTACAGTTGTTTATTTCAGTTTGAATATTATAAAAAAAAAAAAAAAAAAAAAAAAAAAAAAAAAAACATACAAAAAGATTTTTATTCTGAATTAATTTTTTTTTTTATTTTATTCTGCTTTAATGTTGATGAGAAATCATCGTGACAGGTAGTCTGATCCCTGTCCCTCCCTGTAAATATTTTGATAAAAACCAAAAAGATCTTATTTCTATTTATTTTTCATTTTATCTATTTCTGTTTGTTTGAGAATCGATGAGAAATCATCGTGACAGGTAGTCTGATCCCTGTCTGTTCCTACTAAATGTTTATCCAGTGTGTAGGAATGAAAGAAAACTTCATGCAGGTTGCTAAATGTTCATCTGTGCAACAGGCTGTGCATGAAAGAAAGAATGAAGTGACAAGAAAACCCAAAGATGTTTGAGCCTGATATTTTTCCATTTGTTACTAATGTATTATGATCTATATGTTCTGTAGGAACGAAGCTCTCAGGATTGGAAAATGTCTAAGAAAACTAACCAAGTGTCAAAAGTTTATGTTTTCGTGCAGGTTCAAAGGCATCACGATCGATGGACGGGAAATAAGAAATTTAAAAAAAAAAAAAAAAAAAAAAAAAAAAAAAATTATTTTTCAAATGTTTTCCCTCATTCGATCGAATAGGTTGCTATTCGATTGAATAACTCGATCGAATGGACAGTTTCGATCGAATCAGTGTGTGAGAGAATGCGAACAGTTGTGAAGAGACTCATTCGATCGAATAGAATCTCATTCGATCGAATGATCCAAACGAACAAGTCCATTCGATCGAATAAGTCCAAAAACAGTATAAATATTCAAACTTATTCGATCGGACAGAATTATTCGAAAAATATTACGGATTTTCTCTCTCAAATTTGTTTTTCTCAAACCCTCTTTTTGATCCGATCATTTTATTCAGTTTTTCACGTAGATTACAAAAATGTAAGTTTTACTTGTTTTTAACCGTGTTTTGATCGGGTTTTTGGTCCTTTTGGTTTTCCGGGTTCGGGTGTTCTTCATTTCCGGGCTTCTGCTTGAATGAGTCGAATCAGTCTATTCGATCGAACGAGTTTCTTATTCGATCGAATGTGACTTATTCGATTAGTAGTTCGATCGAATCAGAAGTAAATGATAAGATCTATCTCATTCGATTGTCTGTTATCGAACCAGATCTCATTCGATCGAATGAATAGCTCAACCGATCGAATGTGTTGCTCGTTCGATCGAACTAGTCCAGAAAATTTGAAAATTTTAAACGCATTCAGTCGTTTCGATATCTGTTCGTTCTAACACGTTTAAGTTTACAGATTCAATGGCTGAAGTTGCAGAAGTGGTTGCTCCATTCAAAACGTCTATCAAGCACAATATCGTGGCTTTCCTGGACGAAAAGTCTAGCCACGGGAAGGATTTTGCAACAGTTATCAAATTTCTGAAGAGGTCAAGGATTTCTGGACCTATCTCGAGGATCGTTGAGCCTATAATGTCAATTCAACAAGAGTTCTGGAGGAATGCCACGCACGACAAAACAGTCGTGCCATCGGTTATTCGCTCCACGGTCAGAGGGCATGCCATCGTAATATCTGCCCAGGTAATCCGAGAAGTCTGCGGCTTTGTAGACTTAGAATCAGACCCTACATCATTACATCCTGCGGCAACTAGAGGATGTTTCGCAAGAATGAAGTATGACGGCGATCTCAATGCCGGTCTGCTTCACAAAGCCAACCTGTGCCCCGAATTCAAGTATCTGGCACACGTGGTGATGCATTGCTTGGGGCCTCAACGAACTAGCTTTGACAAGCTGAGGGAAAGCATGCAGTTCACCGTAGCTGCTCTAGTGATGAACCGCCCCTACAACTTCTCTCAAATGACGTTTGGTCATATGGTGGAAAACATCACGTTGAAACAAGGGAAGAGCGAGAAGTTTCTTCAGTACCCGAGGTTCGTTCAGATGATAGTTGATACTCAAGCACCGGGTCTACTGAAAGAAAATGAAGGTGATGTGGTGAAACTGGACCACATGAAGAATGAGACTCTCAACCGTCTCAAATCCTACAAAGAACGTCCCACCAGGCCACCACTCAAACGATGCTTCGGGCATATAGTCAATCCGTCCTACAGGGCCCCTCCGAAGAGGAAGTGGAGAAATGCTGCCAGTGATTCAGACGTCGAGAATTTACCGTATCAGGAATCCAGCGACGATTCTGACACTGAGGAGGTGGCGGCCCCGGAAGACACAAGGACAGAAGAGGAAAAACAGGCTGATTGGTATTTAAATGTTGAGGATCTGGAGGCTGGTGAAGAAGTTAGAGCCGAGAAACAACCGGCTGAGATAGATGCGACTGAAGAAAGGCCTGCAAAGAGGCAGAAGAAGAAGGTTACAAGAAAGTATCGGAGTTTATTTTCCGATCAACCACGTCCTTCAATGGTACCATCAGTTGGGACTTCTGCTGCCCCTCCTGCTCAACCAGCACAGCCACCAACACCGCAGTCAGCACCACAACCTACTCCTCAACCTCAACCGGAAATGTCTATACCTCAAAAGGTTGCATCTGAAATTGCTGATCTTCACAAGGCTATGATGAAGATGTTATTGTTCAAGACAGAGCAAGAAGAACAGAATCGACTCAGAGATGAGCAGATTGCTAAACTTCAAGCTGAGAACGAAATGCTCAGGCTTGAAAACAGTCAGCTAAATGCTACTGTCGCTGAACAAGGATCTTCGATCAACAAGCTGAAAGAGTCAAATCTAAGCCTTGAAGCAAAAGTGACCGAGCTGAAAGGAGATGTTCTTCGTCTGGAAGGTCCAACCAATGTCGATGTGGACACAGACGAACTGGACTCTTCTGATGATGGAGGTGAAGGTATTTAAGAGGAATTTGAGTGAATGTAGTGACGACTTAAATGTTAAATCTTTTTAATTAATGATTTGTGTGTAAACTTAGTTTCATATGTAATGGTATTGTATTTCATGTTTATGATATTACATATGTTTATTTAAAATTTGTGTTACATTGTGGTTTTTAATCAACCAGGTGATGCTGATCCGTTTAATGTCCAACCGCTGCAATCAAAAACAGCAGCGGAATATTTCACGTTTTTACTGGACAATCCATATGAGCAGCAAAACTTCGCAAGTGGAGACTTGGAAGAAGGTGAAATTTCACACAATTTCACAGAAGAAGAACTGGAACAAATGTTTGAGCTATACAATGAAGAAACAGGCAAGTATCTGGCTTTGCCTTCAACAGAACAAACATCTTCTTCGGCTGCTACACCTGACTCAACATCATCTACGGCCGCTGATCCCTCTCAATTTGATGAAGTTGAAATGGAAGACTTGACACAGGAAGAATATCCAGAATACTACACGTCTCAAACTGACAATCTTCCTAACTCTGCAAGTTTCTTCCAAAATGTAACCGAGGAGGAAATACAGAAGAAGGCTGACAAAAGGTCAAACACAATGAAACAGCCTTCTGAAGCAGATCAAGCCGAATTCGTTGAGAAAACAGAAGAATGCAAGAAAGCTTTCAACGCTATTCTTGAGAAGATAAGGTCCAGACGACAAGCAAAGCCGACCATTCCTCACACAACGTCTTATAAGATGAAGGGTCGTAGAACTTCAGGAGAGATTATTGCTTGGGCGTGTCTGAAGGATCTTAATTGCATTGCTATCAAGAGAGAAAAAGGGGTTGAGTACTTTCAACGTATCACTGACTTGAAGACTCTTCCTACTTATGATCTAAACCGTCTGAACTATCTTGATATGCTTTACGCCAGTTCATCTCCATTTGCCACGTACTATCAGAGTGTATTGCGAAAGGAATACAACTCAAAATGGAAGATGATCACTCCACAGAGGCCAAAGAGATATACAAGTAAAAAGGAGATCGATCCGATCACCAACAGGCCAATGATTATCTTGAAGTACATGCCACCACTCACGATGAAGAAGATTCCTCTAAGAAAGATGAAGCAGGACTTCTACAAAGCATTCAGGCATTGGTACTATGATGGAAGACTGCATGAAGCAGTTATCGTGCTCAACGACAATGGAAATTGGAGCACAATTCGCATATTTGATCCTATGTGGCTCACAAACTTGTCACGGGAGGATGTCTATACACTATACAAGACAGAGATTCTTTATGCCCCCGAAGACAGAGAGCAAGCATTAACGTATAGAAATGTCATTAGGATTTGCTTTGCCTATGACATACATGCAGGATCAAACTGGAAAGAGCAACAGAAGAAGTATGCACAAGAAACTGAAGCTTAATTGTCATGTTTATTTTGTTTCTTGTTGTAATTCAAGGTTTAATCTTCTGATTGTAATTGTTCTTGAGTTGAATGTAATTTGTTTTGGAACATTGTGATAGATTGTGCTTAAATGTTTATCTAAAAATTCAATTGACAGCTTCTCAGGATTTGCGGAACCTATGGTAAGTCTGACTGACTGAACCATTTGATCTTGAGAGAACTTCATGAAGAAAGGAGTTCGTGGATGCAACGTGCGCACCACTAGCTTTGAGAAAAGAGAGAGTGAGATAACTCCAAGGGGGAGTTACGATCGAGCAAGAGAACTCGATTGATTATAAGTAAATAGAACTGGCTCCAAGGGGGAGTTTGTTAGGACATGAAATGTCATGTGTATGTCCCCAGTTCTATCAGGATGGTTCGATATGAAAATAACGATCGTGAAACCAAGTTAACGGACTGAAAATGTCAAAAGAAACTGATTCGATCGAATCAGTGACTGATTCGATCGAACCAGGACTCATTCGATCGAATGAGATACTCATTCGATCGAATCAGTATACGATATATAAACGAAACTTAGGAAATTTCACAAGTGAGAGCACACATTACACACAGTCACGAACCTGCTACTGCCGAAAATCCTCTCTGCCAATCTTCGTCGTGTCGGTCTTTTCCTCCGTCCCTAGGTGTCAAACCGTCTTAGGAATCGTAACCGTGCGTTGTTGATCACCACCGAATCGCCGTGTTAGAGGATTCCGCACTCTAACACGTTGCCCCGTGAATCGTTGGGAAACCGTGTCCCGCACCGGTCCGACACTATCATTGTTTTACAGTCTAGGTGGTACAAACAAAACTAATTCGTTAACTAAACGTTCTTACTACTAACACCCTTGCTTCTATTCACATAGCATCGACCACACACTTCAGGCAAGTAACAGATCACCAAATTACTCCGATTTAGGTACACCTGAAAAGCAGTTTAAAACGGGTCAACTACTAGAGCTGGTGAGTTTCACGAGTTTCAAGAAAACAGTAATGAGTATTCACAAGTTAACACTTGTAATCATGAAATAAGTATGTTTGTATGTAAATAATGTATGTGATGTAATTATGCTAAGCTACAGTGAAGCCTGGACTGTTTGTGCTGTGTGCCTCCATTTCCCACGCTCAATCAACCACTGTGGCCCCTTTCCGCCTACAACATGCCCCGGTAGCTATGTCTAACACTACATAGCCTGTTTGTATAAATATGGTCATGTGCAAATGGCGCAATATGACACGGCAACCAGGCCGATTCCGTTTGGGTTTATCAAACCAATAGTACTATTCACAAGCCACCGGCTCGAAGTTAATCACTGTGATCATGGGGACTTTCGTGTGTTAGCACTTAGATAATTCACATCAGTACATGTTTCAGGTATGTATACATATCAAACATGCTTTTCACCCCAAAAGTTCGTGAAACAGTTTAAAAGTGGGGTCATGAAACTCACGGTTTAGTAGATATTCAGAACTGTATCGGCTCGTGGTTTGTTCGGTCCGCTATCAGTAGTTCCTATAATCAATATTATAATAATATTAATACTTTAATATTATTATAATCTCAATACTAAACTGGGTTGTATAACTAATATGGGTATAGTTGGAATGCCCAGAAAGTGGCAATAGGCTTAGGTTGTGATGTTGTTCAATGTCTAATACTTAAAACTGAACTTGGCTCAGGTTCTCGTTTTCCCAGCTGGGCCAAGTTGTTCGTTTACGCGTTCAGAAAACAGTTATGGGAAAATAAGCTTGGGTAAATGTATGGGTTACTAAAATGATTAAGTTATAAAGAAAGATCACATACTGGGGTCCCGGATTAGCCACGGAGCCCGTTTCCGTTTATTCAGTTTGTTTTAACAAGAAACGAGCACAATCCACCCGGATTATCCAGGTTTCTCATAGAAAAGTTCATTTTTACTTAATTAGTCCAAAAATATGATTTTTGATTACTCTTGGTGTTTTGATATTCCCGCAGATTCACTAGTCGCGAACTTGCCGGTTTTTATAAAAACTGAATTTGTTTAATATTCAGATTAGCATAATTAATTAACCGTTAATCATTAAATTATGAAAATTTAACCACTTATCAATTAAAATATGTAGATTTTTATAAAAATATTTCTGGAATTTATTTACTGATTTATTAATTTATAAAAATTCATTTTATCAGTTATATTTCGCCTGAAAATCGTCCGTTTACCCCAAACAATTTCCAAAAATTCCTGAATGCTCAATTCATGTTTCAAATCAATCTGTATCAATTCCAGAATGTAAAAAGCTCGTGCGATATTCTTTTCGGCCCAAATTCGGCTATAAAAATTCACACGAACGCAAATAAACAAAACACCTTTAAACTTCTCTAAATGATCCCAAAATTCATATGTGATCAAAATACATCAAATCTGATTTCCCAGAAACATTTCATAATTTTTGAAGTATTTTAGCTATTTTTGACAAATAAATGTCCCAATTCGGTAATAAATTCGCCAAATATTCTCGGTTGGTCAAAAAATTACCAAATTTGAACAGGGACTTATTGACATGGTCCCTGATGTCCCTGAAAAATTTCATGTCCTAACAATATGCACATAATAACCTTAACCTAAATAGCCCGTAAGCGAGTGTTTCGGCATTACCTTAGTGGGTTTGTCTCGTTTCCGGTAAGCGAGTGTTTCGGCATTAGCTTAGCGGGTTTGTCTCGTTTCCGACCTTTTAATCAATTTTTCAGGTTCTTGTGCTTCTAAGAAAGCTAGGTACAAGTCCTATATCACAAACCAAGCAATATTTCATCAACATTACAGCCCTTAAGTTAGGGTTTCGGCTAGTGCACAAAAACGAACTTTTGAACCGTAAAAACGTCGTTTCAACCCTTTAATCCGTGTTTATGGCCAAAAAAACTATCAAAACAGGTTCCTTACCATGTGTATGATCAAAACATGTTTATGGACCATTTTTAGGATTTTTACACGGTTAGGAATGATTTTTAGTAACCAAGACATGTTTTTATGGTATTAAACAAGTTTAAACAAGTTCAAAAGCTACTTATTTAAGCCCTTTACCTTAGGGTTTGGAGGTTTTCTGGAATTTTAGGATGCAGCTGCTTGGACCTCATATTTTATAAACCAAATTGGATAAACAAGCTTCCTAAACAAGTTATATAAAAAAATTGGGGGGTGGGGTGGGCTGCCGATCGGAACTCCTTTTGGGCCCATGATGGGCTGTTTTGGCCCATTAATCTGGTTTCTCAAGCCCAAATACGAAAAGACCGGTCTAAATTTAGTTCGGGTTCGGTTTTTGGCGCGAAAAACTTATCGGGTGCGTTAAACAGCGCGAAAACGAGTGTTTTTCGGCTAGTTTTGTGTAAAATTATAAAAACATACTATATGTTTGTAAAAATCAAAAATATTTTCATGGATCGCTTAAAACATTTCAAATAAGTGTTTGGTAAGTCTTTTTCAGCTTAACGGGTGATACAATGCTTGGTTTGTAACTATCTTTCGCGTTTAAATCTATAGCGGGTAGTTAAACGAGCATATTTTTGTTTAACTTGTTTGCTATCAAACTAAGGCCATATTTCTAATGTTTTAGCTTGTATTAAACGTATATCACTTATAGTGGCCCCCTGAGATATCTGGGTCATAACCCGACCCGTTCGGTTAATCGTTCGTTTGTTATGCAAAAAGCGTTTATTTGCTTAATCGGTAAATACGTACTGAAGTGTACCTTGTTTTGGCTCAAATGTCACAATGACTGAAGAACAATTCAAAAGAATGCCTCATGAACAACTGTTAGACATCTACAATAGAGAGCAAAGATTGTATTTGGAAACTCAGAGAAAACTGTAAGAAGACAAAAGGAGGATGGAGGAAGAGGTAGAGCAGAGATGATGAGTGGTGAATTAGACTTGCATGATAATCAAGACAGAAACCAAATGGCTGGGTAGCAAAGGAATGACCTCTCCAAATTTATTAAGGAACAATCTGAGAAAGGATTTCCTTTTCTCAAGCAGAAGAGGAGAGAGGTCCATAGCCAAGCAGAGAGGGAAAGAAGACTTAAAAGGATAAATGAAGTACATACTTTAGAGCTCTCCCTGTTTGATACAATGAAAAGAAAAACTCAAGAAAGCAGCTCAAGTGGAAAGAGGAAGACATTAAAGGAGTGCTTAGCTATGAGGAGGGAGATGCTTGAGCCAAACTCCCAGGTGCAACAGAATGGAAAAATAGCTCACCTTACCTACAACAAAGAAAATGAATCGGTATCACTAAGAAACGCTTCATGAGGAACTATAGCCGTGGTCATGTATGATGAAGATCTACATTTCATACATGTCCAAGACCTTCAAGACATAATTAAGGCTGAGTTCCCAATAGATTCAGAAGATGGAGTTGAGTTTGATATGTTCAAGCAAAAGGCTGGCTTTGTCAAGCTGAAGAAAGAAAAATCAATAGCAAGGAGCCAAAGGAGGAGATAACCGAATGGAGCTGAAGGATGATATTTTTATTTCTGTTTATCTTTGTATTTGTGTTTGTATTTTGATATGTAAAAATTTGATGTGTAATGCCCAAGAGGCAGAATTCCTTTTATGTAATGAAATGACATGTTCTTAAAATGATTATCTTAGATATTTGATACATGTGCAACTCTGTGCAGGTGTGTTTTGATGCATCTGAGCTTGTTCCAATCTAGGGGGAGATTGTTGGATAGGATATGTGATAAGGAAGATTGGAATCTTCTCAACCTCCTCTGGGAAACGGCTAAGTATTGAATTCGAGCAAGCTAAGACTATCGAGCAAGGTTTACTACTTCGAGCAAGGTCTTCAGAACCATTTATGGTTAATTCTTTGAAGTGTTAAAGCTTCGAGCAAGCTACACTTCAACGAGCAATCGTTTTCTTCTATCGAGTATGGATTGCAGATCGAGCAAACAACTTGATCATTCAAGTTTTAACCAAGTGATACGAGCACAGGATGTCCGAGCACAAGGTGACGAGCATGGATGCAATAAGAAGATGTCATATGCTCCAAGCATGGACTACGAGCATGGTTCAATCTCCCGAGCAAGATTTACATCCGAGCATGCTAAATATTGTTGAATAAGTCTAAGACAAGATTGAAGACATCAAGAAGAATGGGCGTGCTCGATGGACTAGTTCAAGCAAAGCAAGGATTGGTCAAGAGGAATGAAGCTTGCTAGAGGAGAATATTTTCACTGTAAAATATTCTAAGTAAAGTATGCTCGAACACACTCATCGAGCATACCTTGCATACTGAGTCTGCTCGAGCAAGAGACAAATCATGCTCGAAGACTCTTACACTTGTATTTGATTTTGTCAATCATTATGTAATAATTAGGGATTCTAGAAGGAATGTCAGGGTCTATAAATAGGGTCCTAGGTTTCCATTTTAGGAGAGGCAGACGCACGCAGGCACGGAATACGAGAAGCATTCCAAACGAATATTCTATTTGTTTCCTCGTACCGCCGCCGCCCTCCTTCACGAAACCGTAGACATTCCTTTCACTGTTCCATTAATGATAAATTAAATATAGTGAATCTTTATTTTTGAATCGAGCCTACTAAGTATTATTGTTGTTTCGTTATTGTGTTTATTATATCACACCTTCGTTCCCATCCGTTGGATATCCTGATTCCGTCGGGATATTCAATAGGCCTTTAGGTTATTGAGTCTGTGTGTTCTTGTCAACCTTATTAAGGTTTGCACCAGATTCTCGGTCCTGACATTACATTATTATTATTATTATTATTATTATTATTATTGTAACTGATTATTTTTAACGGCTTTAACTTCTATACATCAGTCTTTGATGGGGTTCGAACCCTTAAGCAACACCAAAGTAACCCCTTAAATTGTAATTGATTATTCTTAGGCTGTGTATTGTGGTTTAAGTACAATGGACTAGTTAAAACGTAACGTCAGCACCACGTAGACGCTGTAATTTTAAATAACGTGTGCTTTAACAAGCGTGATATGGGATGAAGCTCCCTCAATCGTTACCCAACCAAAATTTTTAATTCATTTCTATATTTAAAAGTGGAAATATTAAATAAAAAAATAACATACTAAAATATTAAATAAAAATAACTTACTACTTAAACTAAATTACCATAAAAAAAACTACAAACCACATTTAAATAAAAAAAACATACTACAATTAGAAAATAATAAAAAAACCTACTATGTTGCAATATTTAGCTCATATTTCATTTTTCCGAGAGCTACTTTGTCCATGTGGGAAAGGATGTCTTATCCAGAAAGTGGCGCGAGATGGCCTTAATATTCATCGATCATTTTACAAATGCCCTGGTTCTCGAAAGGTAAGCTTTGTAACGACTTTTGTATACTTTTTTTTAATGATATATTATTAACGATTATTATTTGATAGGGAAATGATGTCATTGATTGCAAGTTCTTCTCATCTGAGGATGAACTCAAGACGTGTGAATGTAATCGTGGCTTTTGCCGCAACGTTTTTTCTGGTAACGCAAAATATTGGTCTTGTTGTCTGAAGGTGAGAATCTTAAGGGCAAAATATTGGTCTTGTTTGTTTATAGAGTTGTACTAAGTCCATGTGTGTATGGGCAAGAACCTGATTCTTGCGGTTTCTTTGAGATGATCACGTCAAACTGGCGATCACCTTCGAGGTCCACTCCCCGATCTTAGTTTTCGAGGTCCACTCCCTGATCTCAGTCTTCCCGGTCTCAGTCTTCTAGTGGCCATGGAAAAAGGGGCAATTTGATGAGTAGTAGTGAGCTACTTTCACGATCTCTCGAACTGGCTCAATCAAATAGTGATGCCTTTGTTTCTCTTATTCAAGAATTTGCTGGCTGTCAACTGGAGGGTAGGGATAGGGAATAGTATTTGATGCTCAATTTCCATTGCAATGCTATATAGATTTTGTTGCAAATTGAAAAGTAAACCATGTGTTGTATATGTTGTTTCTGGAAGTCATATAAACATTGCATGGATCTGCAAAAATTTGATTAACTCTATTCTGATCTCACTCACTCAACAAAGTTATCTAGGATCAAAGGCCAAACACATACATCATCATGATTATTAAAAAACTAGATACTTACCTGTTAAAAGAAAAAACAATTCAAAATTTATATTATACAACTATTAAACTAAAATATTCATGATAATGCTTGATCACCTCATGGCAGAATCTATGAAACCCTATCTCGTAGACCTTCTTCTGTTCTATCCATTTCGAATCAAATCAATTGCATTAGGTCCCTTCCGAGTTAGGAATGACAAAAAACTAGGAGTTTATGGAGGTAGAGTGGCAGATCTTCTTGCAGAAAAAGGGAGTTTGAGCATTTACTCACTTGTTAGTTTGATCGAGTTAAGTGGTAGGATGTCGGGTCGTGTATCTCAAACGCTACCTACAGTATTTAAATGAGTTCGTATAAATTTCTATAAAAAAACATCATCATCATCATCATCGTACTCAGTATATCCCACCAGTAACAATGCTATGGTAGGGTCTGAGGAGGGTAAGATGTAGACAGCCTTACCTCTATCCCATAGGGATATAGAGACTGCTTCCGGTGAGACCCCCTCGTAGACCTTCTTCTGTTCTATCCATTTCGAATCAAATCAATTGCATTAGGTCCCTTCCGAGTTAGGAATGACAAAAAACTAGGAGTTTATGGAGGTAGAGTGGCAGATCTTCTTGCAGAAAAAGGGAGTTTGAGCATTTACTCACTTGTTAGTTTGATCGAGTTAAGTGGTAGGATGTCGGGTCGTGTATCTCAAACGCTACCTACAGTATTTAAATGAGTTCGTATAAATTTCTATAAAAAAACATCATCATCATCATCATCGTACTCAGTATATCCCACCAGTAACAATGCTATGGTAGGGTCTGAGGAGGGTAAGATGTAGACAGCCTTACCTCTATCCCACCAGTAACAATTTCTATAAAAAAACAATATATATATATATATATATATATATAAATGTTTTTCGTGTTTGGTTGTGTCAAATTTAGTGATGTGGTTATTGCCTCGGCTTAAAAATAGGTAACTTTTAAGCCGTAACCTACGTGTGCATACGCATGAATTTAAATTCATAGTATTGAGTATTTGTTAGGTTAGTCTTTTTCATGTTTCGGGTTTGAATGAAATAGTTACTGATGATCTCTAACCTAATTGACGTACGCATGTACAAGATTGTAGAACAAACTAGAGGAGGGTACAAGGGTAATTTTTTATGGTTTGGGTATAAATATTATTGACTAGAAGGGTGCCCGCGCGATGCGGTGGGGAACACAACGATTTTTTTTATAGATTTGATTTTTAGTTAATTCGGTCATTGGTTACTTTCGTTCGATTTCGTTTGCTTTCGGTTAATAATTCAATTTCGTTTAAACTTAAAAAACTATTGCATTACTATACTTAAATCAAAAAGAATAAAATGCTCATTTTTATGATGTTGGTTTTTGTTTAATTATTAATGTATAAAAAAGTTATAACTGTTTAAAAATCATGGGGTACTTGGTTAAAAATAAGGGGCTAAAGTGTAAGTATGAATTAATTAACCTGAATATGGTTAAAGATGAGGAAATTAAAGTGTAATTAAGATGAAGGGTTAAAGTGTAATTAGTGTTTGAAAGACTAATTTACCCCTCGATCAACTTTAAGATGCATCAAAGCTTGTACTATGTGAAGTAAAATTTGTACCTCTTAATTTTTAAGTAGCACCTCTAGTTTCTTTTACAATATAGTATAGATTTCTATGAGCGAATATATATGTAATTAAAGAGGTTACTAAGGAGATATATGTAAATCCCCCTTAAAAAAGTGTTTGGATAATGATTTGTTGTGAAAGGAAAATGAGATAATTACAACAAGTCACAAGTTACAACTTGGTTCAATAGCCAAAGCCGGTCGCCTCAACCTCACACCTCAGTCACCATCTTAATCGCCGGTCACCTCCAGTCACAGAGAGTAGGTTTCTTTTGAGTTTCAATTACCTTCACTCGGTCTCTCCTACTCCTAGGATAAACTTATGTGTGTTAATTTTTGAAAGTAGATTGATTATGTTGAAATTGAATTTGTCAGAAACTTAAATTAGGTGCTTATTTGCTGATTTGTTAGAAACATAAATTAGATGTTAATTCGCTAAAAGTGAACTCTCCAAATTATGCATATGCGTATCAGTTGAAGCACGAATTGAGTGATTAGGGCTCAAGTCAATTATGTAGTGTTCAAGTTTAGACCCAAATTATGCATATGTATTTCTTCACTACTTCAATTGTCTCATTGTTGTTTTAGCCATTTTTTTTCTGTAATTTGACACCTATATATCTACATATTAGTTTATGCAAAAGGCATGGAATGATTTTGCAAATTTACTCCACACACCCTAGGTAACAGTAATAAATCATAAAAATAGGGTTTATAAAATTTAATACATTCGATTACTAAATATATAAAAATACTATACGTTATTAGTTATTAACAAATAATGATGATGGTGATTATGAATCATCGTAGAAGTTAGTGGCTATTAACACATATGTTATGAGTAATTATTAGAACATCAATTTAAAACATCATACTAATGTATGATTTTGTATATTCTTAAACTATATGAAACAACCCTAAAAATAGGAAAATAAACCTTTTATTCTGACTTGGTTTCCTTGGGTAAACATCATACACACCCTAGGAAACACTAATGAGTCGAAGTTGGAAATCATTCTACCCTTGTAGGAAGTGATGGCAACATAAAAAAAAAAGTCTACGTAGACACTATAACATTAAGTTGATGCTGACAGCAACCGTTTTCCTATTGAGGGGGAAGAGTGTCATTAAATGGTACTACATAAATAAATGTTGGAATTGTCTTCGCAAACCGTTCTCTAAGACTTCTATTAGTCGACTTTTGTCAAAAGATTTGTCTTGATCGAATCTGTCATTTACTTACTAGTGCCTCAATATCAATAAGAGATCGGTCCATCGCATAAAAGACCATCTTGTTTATCTGTTCCATGAAAACATATGTTTCTTAATCAATTTTCTGTTGGAAAATATAATCGCATCACAGTAACAATTGAAGGTTCAATTTTCATTACCTCAAGTTTGTCTTCTCTAACCTTGTTCGATACTGGAAGCTCACGAATCTCCTTTTTTAGTCTCATGCATTCTTTTATGTTCTCTGGAGAAACAAAGTCTACTGCAACTTTTGTACACAACAGCATAAAAAAAAACCCAATAAATATTGTAACCTTAGGCCTCAGAAAGTTTATCATGGTGGTGTGGGTTCAGAGGTGAGTCTAAAAAAATGAAAAAAAATAACTTAGTTTAAGATTTCGCACTTGGTGTGGACATCCGGCAGGAATAAAAACAGCCTCTCCCAGGCATTGTTCAAATGTCCATGGTTCCACATCTCATCACGTGTTAGTGTATCACATGTTACAAAAACTTATGACAAAAATCAGCTTTCATGTTAGTCATTTAGCTAAAATACTAGCATTTGGAATAGTACAGACCATAATCCTGTCTTAGCTTACTTTTATGCTTCGATGTCAAGTAAAATGTTTGATCATGAATAGGATTGCAAACCTACACAAATCGCTCAAGCATCATTCAGAATAGTGGAGAAATAAGTATAATAGATACTGTAGTAAAATGTTAGTAAACATACATCCACATCGCGTACACCAAATTCTTTTGAGTGCTTCCGTAGATAAGAATTTATTTTATCAGCATCTTCCCTCCGGAATATGTCCCAAAGAGCACCAAATGTTTCCCTTATATCTCCTCTGTATCTGGAATACTCACTATCACCATTATCTCTTTTGAGCTGCTACTCATCACTAACTGTCACTTTCGTGATGTGTGTCAATATATTTACCTAAAAATTTACACTCGTCAAAATTTAAACTAACGGTATAAATATGCTAATTCAGGATTGAACTAATACCGCATTAGACATATCACATTGGAGGTTGGTCACGGAATTGCCTCCTCCAAGTTCTTGAACCATTCCAGATGCAATATATGCTTTCGGACCCAAATCAGGTTTAAATGAGATGGTGGTAACTTTACAAAAAGATTCAGAAAACCTGCTTTTGGGTCAGTGTATTCTCTGAAAGGCAATATTCTGATGAACTCATCAAAATAGCATGGCAAAATTTCTTCAAACGAGCCATTTGGGGGAAAATCCTTTAATTTAAGCATCTGCGGAGATTTTTGGGTCAGTGTAGGAGATTTTTTTCCTCCAGTGTAACAATTGATAAACTCTTCAATATCAATCTCAACCTGCATATTACGGTCAATTATAATGCAATTGACAAGAAACAATTATCAAAATATGAACTTGAACATTAAAGAAACAGAATTACCTCATCCCCGGTAATGCAATAAATGACTGAGACCTTTGACATATTTGAACTGCCATTAGACAATGCACCCAACATCGACATCGGCTCCCAACTTATACCACAACTATGATCTAAAACATCCTTGATAACTATTGGCTCACCTCTCGTCAAATGGTAACAAAAGCGGATAAAATCATCTTCCGTCAAGGCATCTTTGGATGAACAATATAGGTAATTATCATCTGATGTTTGCCTATTAGATGCCCTGAGGTTATAATCACCACTTGTTTTAGACATGTCATGTTTATTCTCAGGCAAACCGAATGTATTCGGTATATGTTCTGCTTTTGCTTCCAAATCTGAGATCCATGTTTCTAATAAGATATGCCAGAGATTTAATAAACTTTTATGTTTATGTATCCCTTTACCAAGACAAAATACATTCCATTTTTATTAGTTGTCAGATCGGCACAACCGGTTGAAGAACTTTTTATGGGTTTCTTGGACTTTTGTACTTATTGGCAACAGGTCAAACATATATCAATGTCATCGCATATTGAGCATTGTCAATGAAGATCAAAGATTGATGTTGAGTAGCGGTTATTGGTTAAAATAAAGTTATGGAAATATAATAAGATATTGAAAAGGATGCAGTTAGCATGCAAAGCTACTAATAAGAAATTTACCAATAGAGGCGTACAACCGTCATACTCTAGAGTCGAAATCCCTAGGGTCGACATCCCAAAACAGTAAAAGGAACATTCATTAGATTAATAAGAATCCTGGACAAATTAAATCTTCATCATCAGTGTTGCTTCTCTTTATGTGTTGCTTCTCTACTTGCGTCTCTTCCTTTCGATCTTCTTGTTCAATATTATAATCTTCATGATCAGTCAATTTTCCTTCCAAACTAGAAGCCTCTTGATGTGCTTCATCATGTTTCAAAGGCGATCTGTTTGCTTCTTTAACCAGTTGAGAGTCGCCCATCGTTGCTGCATGAGCATGTGTTTGTTACTTTGTTGTTATGAGAAAGAATTTCTTTAACCATACATTATCAAAATCAGAGTTCTTATGCATGCCCATCAGTTGATGAAGAAGATACTTTCTCTCCCTCAGTTGTAATTCATGTAGTTTCTCGTGGTTCTTCATTATTTCATTTATCTTAATTAGTTCATCCTAGTAACAAAACAACAAATTGAATGTGGAATCTAAGAAAATAAAGGTGTATAACTAAGCTTCTTACAATTAGCTAGTTGAAATTTCCGTTATCAAGTGCACAAACACAAATTTGTAAAAAATCTTTTTAAGATAGCATATTTTTCAAAGTAAAAAAAATGGACAAGAAAGGCATCAGACAAATTTGTAGATTGGTCAAAAAAATGTTTATCAAAGTAAAAAAAAAATTGGCAACAGCCATTACCTTAGATTTTCTTTCCTTCAACATGGTATCTATACTTTTCTTCATTTTCTTATCCTGAATATCTTCAAAGGTCGCTAAGCTCTGGAAGAATCTCTCCCCACTTAGCAAAATCCTTAAGAGTTACCTTCGTCATTTCATCATATCTGCAATTGATACTTGAAATAATTAATTTATGTTGCTTCAACATTTCATTCAACTTATTTATCATATCTGCAATTCAGAATAGATGAAAAATGGGGGTTTGATTTGGGGATGAAAAATGGAGTCCTTGATTTGGGAACACTCGGGGTATTTCACCCAAAAAAAACCGGTTTTAAAAAGCGAACCGGTATTATTTTATTATTATTATTTATTTTACATTTCTTTTTATTTTTTATAAAAAATAAAAAAAATCCCACGACAGGCTAATACGCTTTATATTAGTCTAGGACATGTTCAGTTTAGGGTAATACCCCTTGTTTGGAGAACATACTATTTAGGCGTTCCATCTTCTCCGGTTCAAAATCCAGCGACGTGCACGTTCCGCCTCTGATTGTGAAAAACTCCGAGCCATATCAGATTTCTTCATTTAGGTAAATATTCTTTGATTTTGTGTAGTGTACTAAAATTTAAGTTAATATTTTTCTATAATCATAATTTCACCATAAAAGTTTTTTTTATTATTAATATCTTAATTTAAATTTACTTTTCAAATTTTTGTTTCCTTTAATTTCCTAAACAATTTAGGATATTTTGGCCGACTTTTTAACAGGTTTTTATTTTAACTTTAACTTATTAGGCCGTTATCAATATAAAAATGATGTTGTATTTAATTTGGTGAACCTGAACAAGACTAATACAAGAGGTATTACCCTCAACTGAACATGTCCTAGACTAATACCCCGGTTATTAGCCTGTCTCTTTAAATTATTTTTAAACTTTAATCACATTATGGATTAAAAAAGTTTTTTTATTATTAATAATTTAAATTTACTTTTCAAATTTAACTTATTTGGCTGTTATCAATATAAAAATGATGCTATATTTGATTTGATGAACCTGAACAAGATTAATACACGAGGTATTACCCTAAACTGAACATGTCCTACACTAATACCCCGATTAATAGGCTATCTCTTTAAATTATTTTGTAAACTTTAATCACATTATGGATTAAAAAATAACTAAAATTTATGTTAATATTTTTCTATTATCATAATTTTACCATAAAAGTGTTTTTTATTATGAATATCTTAATTTAAATTTACATTTCAAATTTTTTTTTCCTTTAATATTCTAAACAATTTAGGATATTTACTGTAAGACCCCGAATCCCGGGAATGATACAGTTGGTATTCATCCAAAATACTTACAAAAATACTTAAACTTAAAAACAGGTCATTCAATTAAAATAACCAATTCAGAGTATAATTCAGCGGAAAATCATAATTAATAAAACAAGTTCCCAAAACCTGAGAATTATGCCCAAAACCAAATTGAAATGTATTTAATAAAACGTTAAAAGAAAATTGTTTATTATTATTAAAACTTCCGACTAAGCATGCCCTCCACCGTCCAAGTAGCTTCATGCACGTCCAAGCGGTAATGCATCCACCTTCTAACCTAAAAGTCACACTAACATGCACACAAAGTCAGCTTGAGCTGAGTGAGTTCAAGTTTTATTAATTAACATCTATAATAATAATCATAATAGTCATCCCGAGAGTTTTAAAATAAACGGGATACAACAGTTAAGCCAAATAAACGGGATATAACAGTTAGTCCATCATCAACAATAAGTAATCTTCCTTATATATATGTATAAACATCTTTATAATTATATATAAACATCCTTATAATTATATATAAACATCCTCATAATTATATCCCTGCATATATATCATCCAAGTAAACATCAGGGTCGAGCACACGTACAACCCAAACACGTAACATCTCATCCAAGTAATAACATCAGGGCCGAGCACACGTACAACCCAAACACGTAACATCTCATCCAACGTATGCAAACACAAAGTAGGCATACGTAACATCCGTAGTCGATAACGACTACTAACATCGCCAAATATTGGCCATACAATAATACATACATACATACGATAATATCATCTCAAGGCCTACCCAATACAAGTAAGCCCATCCAAAATAATTTTAAACAATTCATCAAGCAAAATCGCTTAGGTGTGCATGCTAGCCCAAAATCTTAAAAGAGTAAAAAGGGGGCATCATGAACTCACTTGACACAAGACACGTATTCACCACGAGCTAGATAATCCCTAAGTAATCCCAAAACTCAAACACCTATCGGTTTACATACAGACATTACAAACGACATCGAAAGGACTCGTTTATCCTACGAGATATTCTAACATGGTTCGAGTTACCTAAAGGCTCGACCTCATCAAACTCAATCATAATAGCCCCCAAGGCCTTACATTCACCAACACGACCCTTAGATACTCCCGGGAATAAAGACTTCCAAATTTACCCCCGGAAGCACTTGGTGACACCAACACGCGCGTCTAAGAGTCGTTTAGGCCATTAACATCCAACTCAGCCCCGTGTGGACCCAATATGATAAAATCACAGCCCCAACAAGTCCACACGACGCTACACGAGTCAAATGGGTCGGTAACTCGCAAGTACACTATTCAATAAACGCAATTGCGCGTTGTACCGACCCGTTTGAGCAACCGACAACCAATTCAGCCCCATAACTTATAAAAATGATTTTTCAACAGCTCGTACATCAAACCAAGTTCCCCCGAGCTAAATTGATCGTTAATCACTTCAACCCTCTCATTAAACGCATCAAACTACAATTCTAGTCAACCGAACACCAACAATCAAACTACAACTAGTTGACCAATCTAACGAACACCAATGAACATGATTTTTAAGTATGACATACTAGACATACCTAGGAGGATTTTGGTGCAAAATCCTCGACCAAAACAGTCCCGAAAAGGTTAGAATTGACAGCCACCCGGTAAGCCTACAACACGCAATTTAACGATTAATACGCGTGATATAAAGATCAATTAAGGTGTAAAAGAATTGGGGAATCGTAGAACTAACCTTTAATTGATGTTTTATGCTCACACATTGGCTAGAAAGAAGAAAATCGCAGGGGGGGGGGGGGCCTTCTTGCTGCCAATCGGAATAGGGGAGGGGAGGATTAGGGTTTGTTTATGTTATAAACATTTTTCACATCTAGCCCCTCAAATTATAAAGAATTAACATTTTGGTTGAAAAGTTAAATGTTTTAACGTACCGGGATGACGAGAAGGTTTCCAAGAAATGTTAAATCTTGAGAAATATACATACTTTACAAGCTTCGAATCCTTGAACCGAAAATTAACGGGCGTTACATTTCCCCCGAGTTTTCCCAAATCAAAGACTCCATTTTTCATCCTCAAATCAAACCACCATTTTTCATCCCTAAATCAAACCACCATCGAACAGAAAATTTCGTGACCTTACCTCCACTATTGCTTCCGGTGTGCCGGCGCCGCCTCAATTTGTGAAACACTCCGAACCATATAAGATTTCTTCATTTAGGTAAATATTCTTTGATTTTGTGTAGTGTCCGCCATCTGGTAATGCCGAAGTGATGTCTTCATTGCAACTTAGGTGCTGTTTGTTTTTCAGAGGTAAAATGTCAGAAGACTGCGAAACCACATCTGCCAATATCTGTAGCAGAAGAGGTGGACCAAAACTCTGCAGTCTGTAACAAGAAGATTGTTTGTTTTTTAACATCTGCAGACTGCTAAAATAAGCTGATAATAATAATTTCTCTTTTGTTAGCAAATTAGCAATGGCATGAGTGAAACATACATATTAATTGATCAACAACATTATTAAACAACTTCAATCTGAATCAAAAGAATAACAAATCAATACATAAACTATAAATCAATTAATAAGCATTCAATCTCCATCAGGTACTGTGTTCCGGTAAGTCAACGAAGAAGAAGATGACGTTGACTTCTTCCAATTCAGCACTGGAAGAAACAATTATTATTATTATTATTATTATTATTATTATTATTATTATTATTATTATTATTATATGTTTCTATTTGGTCCTTACTGTATGAATACAGTCGGAATGCACCAGAGGAGGTAGAAAGGCGGTGGTGGGGCGGCGGCGCTGAAGCAGTGGAGCGACGGGGTTGCAGTGGTGGGGGAGTAGGGCGGCAGTGGAGCGACGGGGTTCGGTGGGGGAGTTGGGCGGCAGTGGAGAGAGGAGGGGATTAGGGTTTGGGAGTTCTGATGGAATAAGAAGAATGATGGAAAGAAATTGGGTTAGAAGAGGTGAGAAGTAGCAATACCAACACTTCTGGGAGAAGAGGGCGCGCAGACGTTTTTTAATGAAACGTCTTCGAAAAAACAAACACACTGCAGAGCCCAACGTCTGCGCGCCCTCTTTTCAGTGCAGACAAAAGAGGTGGAGAAGTGCTTCTGAGGAAAAACAAACAGCACCTTAGGTTGTGTAGAAGTTAGAAAACTTAAAAATGATAATAAACTTAAAGTGGTTTGAATGGTTTTAAGTGATTTTGCAAAGGTCATGGTTTTGTAATTTCTACCACTGGTTTTATTATATTATGTTTAACATAATTGCAATATTTTTTTTTATTACTGTCATTTGGTTTGTAATTTCTAAATTTAAAAATTCTATTTCACTTTTTAATCTGTTTACTTCTTAAACAAGTGTACTAATTTATTGTTTAAGGTGTTCACATGTTTTGCAATTATGTCCAATCGATTCGATCGGTCCGAATAATAAACCATCAAGACGGTTAGTTTGAAGTTCGGTACGGTTCTGAAAAATTGATAAGTTCTTAGTCTTATTTTGAGATAGATGTTTTGTTATCTCTATTTTATTGCAAGATCTCATAAACAAAGACCATGGATAGAGTAAGAGGGTTCCTACCTATTCTCGTTTTGAAACCTCTTTTTTGCCTACTTTGCTTTTTGGTTTTATTGTTATGAACAGACTATTATTTATGTTTATAGGCTGAACATAAATAGGTTTAAGGGAAATGTGAAAGAGTGGTGTGGAGTTTATGAGCTAGTGTAAAAGTGTATTACCTAGAATCCAAAATAGGGAGTAGCATATGGAACATAGCAAAATAGAAAACTAAGAGATGTCTTGCAAAGTGAAATGAAAACTAAAGAAAGAAGGCATACCAAATAATATATACACTGCGCATAAACATATAAATTTTAACTCCAATAAAATTTAGAATAGCGCCATGACTTTTTATTTAGCTTTACGCCTTCAAAATGGTTAGCTATCTCTACATATCGTGCCTCCCATACAAAATTTTTCTGTATCCGTCTCTGCATTTAAGTGAGTATTCCTGGTGTTCAGTGAATATTCACTTGGCCCGTTATCAACACAGGTCGTTATCAATAGGCCCGGACCTGGTTATATACTATTATTACCTCTGAAAAGCAATCCGAATCACTCCATTGCTCGATCATTTGAGTAGCTTCCTGATTGATCACTCTATTCTGGACTTTGAACTATAGTATTGGTTTAACTGTTTAAGTGTATGTACATTTTTTAAAAGTATATTGTTACAAAGAATATGCTTGTCTCATCATTTGATAATTGTCACTATAATGCTCTTGTGAAAAACATAATTGTCGCATAATGGCAATATTATATTTGTCATATACCAGCAATATCATGTTATTAGCCATTAAGAACACCCTTATGGGTCAGCGCCGTAAAGGGTGGTCCATTGCTCGATGATAGGGTGCTTAGCAATCAGAAAGTAAAAATATGTATATTAATACAAACTCTAAAAAACAGTGTTTTCAATTGCGTTTAAGATTCTCATGCCAGAAGACATCTTTCCTCTGTAGTATTCCACTGCAATATCAATTTTCAACAACAACAAATTAAATAATAATAATAATAATAATAATAATAATATGTTGACCATACCTTCTCCGTATGGAATTTCAACACTTTATCGGGAAATTCCATAGAGCGACAGACATATACCCCACAATCGTATTGGTTGGACTGTTTTGGAACGTTAAGCAGGGCCCGGGCATATGCTTTGAATCGTACTTCTTGTTTGATTTCGCCATCCAGCCATCCACACTACAAAAGTAAGTGTGATCAGTACCACATTGGAAATCTCGGTAAGGATCAAAGGAATTGTTCATTACCATATGGTTTATATCATTCTGGTAATATTAAAAGTTCGTCTCTAATGAATCCCATACTTCCACCCGTCGTTCTTCATTATTGAATACAATCAGGCTCCAATGGTTATCCTTGAGCAAAGGAAAAAACATCTATACATAACCATCAACTAGTTAGATCCAATACACACCCAAAGTGCTTTGCATAATGTATTATTATTTTTTAAAATGAGATATGAAATTACCTGCTTCGTCCCTTTCAATTGTTCTAATGTGATTTGATGCTTCATTTTGGATCTAGGAGGATATATTTTGTAACATCGTTGAACCATAGGAAAATACCATCTTTGTATGGTCCGACTCGTGCCAGACTTAGAAATTTGTCTTATATTCAAAACGTCCGTGACATGTTATTTCCCAACCATGCCTTTGGCTGTAGTTCTTTGAAAAAACTCCTCTTATCAACACGAAAGCAATCACCGTCTTCAACACCAGCTACATCCTTATTATCTTTAACATTCTCATAGCAGTATTGAAGAGACTTGCGCCATTTATCATTAGGAACTTTTGAAGTTCGGATCTTGAAAGGACCAATGAGTTCCATGCCCACATCAAGCTCCTCTCGTATAATTGTAACTTCAACATTCTCATCAGGGACAAACTTTGGGTCTTGAAAGTAACTTCCTTCTCTTCATGTACAAATCGAGTCATCTTCACAAAAGCTTTCATCTTCTCATCAAAAACTAACTTTCGAGTCATCTTCTCATCAAAAACAAACCTTGAATCCGAAGGACCCCTTATCTTGTTGCAGATCTTATCTTTTAACCCATTTATAAATTTCATGCTATCAATTGCTTCATATCCACCATTTATATCCTCATTTGCATCTTCTACTAATTTAGTGACACTCATCTTGTTCCACTTTTCTCATCGTTGCTCGGCTGTAAATTTATCTTTGTTCTCTTTCCTGAAATTTATTCAGAAACAACTCATCAACTTCAACTTTTATGCACAATCAAACATCTTACAGTACGTGATCAGGTACCAATGAAGTGGAAAATGAGGCCACAAGAATAGTTAAATCAATATGAACATCACAATTCACAAGTATGCAAATGTGAAAATATGCATTAGTATAACATACAAATTGAAAACATACTTACGTGAAATTGTTCCACCGGTCATTTTTCTTCTCCATTTGCGGCACAGCGGAAGGATTGAATAGGGATTAGTGATTTTGGAATAAGGATAGAGTAATGGCGGATCTATGAGATGAGCGGTGGTTCAAGTTTGTATATGCATAAAATAACGAATCAACAAGCCCTGCAAATTCACAGAAAGAAAAGGTAGCATAAGACAATAAAAGTCGACTAACCGTCCAATATGCAATGCGAACAAGTTATGCAATGGGCCTGCACATAACTAGGGCCTACTACTAGGGTGTTATTTATTTTTAGGCAGGACATTTGTTCAAACCCAAACCCAGTTCGGATAGAGTAAGGCAAAGTAATAAGTCAAGATCCAAAAAGCGAATACCAATGATGTTCAATTGACATCGTAAATTATCAAATGGACTGTTTAGTCATAATTGCAAAGAGGTGTATATGTTTTTATCAAGAGTTAATTGCACATACCTCATGTATTAGTCTTGTATAAGTCCAGCATAGACAGGCTAATACCCTGGGTTTGAACAAATGTCCTGTGCACAAATAAAGGTAGAGGGTGGAGATCGAACCCTCATTGTGAGGGAGAAATGCACTTAAAAAGGTCGGTTCGAATTGATGTTCTAAGAATATACAAAATCATACATTGATAACGGCCTGTGTTGATAACGGCCAAGTGAATATTCACTGAACACTAGGAATATTCACTTAAATCCAGAGGCGGATACAGAAAAATTTTGTACGGGGGCACGATACGCAGAGATAGCCAACCATTTTGAAGGCTTAAAGCTAAATAAAAAGTCATGGCCCTATTCTAAATTTTATTGGAGTTAAAATTTATATGTTTATGCGCAGTATATATATTATTTGGTATGCCTTCTTTCTTTAGTTTTCATTTCACTTTGCAAGACATCTCTTAGTTTTCTATTTTGCTATGTTCCATATGCTACTCCCTATTTTGGATTCTAGGTAATACACTTTTACACTAGCTCATAAACTCCACACCACTCTTTCACATTTCCCTTAAACCTATTGACTTTCAGCCTATAAACATAAATAATAGTCTTTTCATAACAATAAAACCAAAAAGCAAAGTAGGCAAAAAAGAGGTTTCAAAGAGAGAATAGGTAGGAACCCTCTTACTCTGTCCCTAGTCTTTGTTTATGAGATCTTGCAATAAAATAGAGATAACAAAACATCTATCTCAAATAAGACTAACAACTTATCAATTTTTCAGAATCGTACCGAACTTCGAACTAACCGTCTTTATGGTTCATTATTCGGACTGATCAAATCGATTGGACATAATTGCAAAACATGTGAACACCTTAAATAATAAATTAGTAAACGTGTTTAAGAAGTAAACAAATTAAAAAGTGAAATAGAGTTTTTATATTTAGAAATTACAAACCAAATGACAGTAATAAAAAAATATTGCAATTATGTTAAACATAATATAATAAAACCAGTGGTAGAAATTACAAAACCTGACCTCTGCAAAACCACTTAAAACCTTTCAAACCACTTTAAGTTTATAAACATTTTTAAGTTTTCTAACTTCTATACAACCTAAGTTGCAATGAAGACATCATTTCGGCATTACCAGATGGTGGAAACTACACAAAATCAATGAATATTTACCTAAAATCTGATATGGCTCAATCAAAGGCGGCGTTGGCACACCGAAAGTGATAGTGGACGTAAGGTCACGAAATTTTCTGTTCAATGGTGGTTCGATTTGGGGATGAAAAATTGTGGTTTGATTTGGAGATGAAAAATGGTGTCTTTGATTTGAGAAAACTCGGGGTAAATATCCTAAAATTGTTTAGGAAATTAAAGGAAACAAAATTTTGAAAAGTAAATTTAAATTAAGATATTAATAATAAAAAAGTAAAATTATGATAATAGAAAAATATTAACTTAAATTATAGTACACTACACAAAATCAAAGAATAGTTACCTAAATGAAGAAATCTGATATGGCTTGGAGTGTTTCACAAGGCACATGTGCGTCGCTGGATTTTGAACCAGAGAAGATGGAACGCCTAATTAGTATGTTCTCCAAACAAGGGGTATTACCCTAAACTGAACATGTCCTAGACTAATATAAAGTGTATTAGCCTGTCGTGGGATTTTTTATTTTTTATAAAAAAAAAAAAAAGAAAAGGAAATGGAAAATAAATAATAATATAACAATACCGGTTTGCTTTTTAAAACCGGTTTTTTTGGGTGAAATACCCAGTGTGTTCCCAAATCAAAGACTCCATTTTTCATCCCCAAATCAAACCACCAATTTTCATCGATTCTGAATTGCAGATATGATGAATAAGTTGAATGAAAGTTGAAGCAACAGAAATTAATTATTTCAATTACCAATTGCAGATATGCTGAAATGACGAAGGTAACTCTTAAGGATTTTGCTAAGTGGGGAGAGATTCTTCCAGAGCTTAGCGACCTTTGGTCTCTTGACGATATTCAGGATAAGAAAATGAAGAAAAGTATAGATACCATGTTGAAGGAAAGAAAATCTAAGGTAATGGCTGCTGCCAATTTTATTTTTTTTACTTTGATAAAAATTTTTTTTGACCAATCTACAAATTTGTCTGATGCCTTTCTTGTCCATTTTTTTTTTACTTTGAAAAATATGCTACCTTAAAAAGATTTTGTACAAATTTGTGTTTGTGCACTTGATAATGGAAAGTTCAATCTAGCTAATTTAAGAAGCTTAGTTATACACCTTTATTTTCTTAGATACCACATTCAATTTGTTGTTTTGTTACTAGGATGAACTAATTAAGATAAATGAAATAACGAAGAACCACGAGAAACTACGTGAATTACAACTGAGGGAGAGGAAGTATCTTCATCAACTGATGGGCATGCATAGGAAATCTGATTTTGATAATGTATGGTTAAAGAAATTCTTTCTCATAACAACAAAGTAACAAACACATGCAGCAACGATGGGCGACTCTCCACTGGTTAAAGAAGAAAACAGATCGCCTTTGAAACATGATAAAGCACATCAAGAGGCTTCTAGTTTGGAAGGAAAATTGACTGATGATGAAGATTATGAGATGAATATTTAACAAGAAGATCCAAAAGAAGAGACGTAAGTAAAGAAGCAACGCATAAAGAGAAGCAACACTGATGATGATTTAATTACTTTAGCAGATGCTCCCTTGGTAATTACCATATCAAAAATAAAGCTCCCTTGGTAATTACCATTTTTTTATATTTATATTATACTTTTATAGCGCAGCTATCAACCATCGATTGCAATGCTGTGAAGTTTCGGCATCTTCTATATCTAATCAAATTACTACTTCCATTTCTTACATAAATTCATAAAGAGCAAGAGGATGACATAGCCATTGAAGAAGGTAGGTAGGTCAATATGTCTTGTAAGTTGTAACTATATGACTTCACTGGCCACTGTTTACCCATTTGATCTGTTTTAACAAAACTTGACCCGTTCACAGTTGCAATTTTAACAAAAAGGTTCTGTTGATAGTAATTTGTTCAGGATTCTTATTATTCTAATGAATGTTCCTTTTACTGTGTAGGGATGTCGACCCTAGGGATTTCGACTCTAGAGTATGACGGTTCTGTACGCCTCTATTGGTAAATTTCTTATTAGTAGCTTTGCATGCTAACTGCATCCTTTTCAATATCTTATTATATTTCCATAACTTTATTTTAACCAGTAACCGCTGCTCAACATCAATTTTTGATCTTCATCGACAATGCTCAACATGCGATGACAGTGATATATGTTTGACCAATTTCCAAGAAGTACGGAAGTCCAAGAAACCCATAAGAAGTTCTTCAACCGGTTGCGCCGATCTGACAGCTAATAAAAATGGGCATGTATTTTGTCTTGGTAAAGGGATACATAAACATAAAATTTTATTAAATCTCTGGCGTATCTTATCAGAAACACGGATCTCAGATTTGGAAGCAAAAGCAGAACATATACCGAATACATTCAGTTTGCCTGAGAATAAACATGACATGTCTAAAACAAGTGGTGATTATAACCTCAGGGCATCTGATAGGCAAACATCGGATGACAATTACCTATATTGTTCATCCAAAGATGCCTTGACGGAAGATGATTTTATCCGCTTTCGTTACCATTTAACGAGAGGTGAGCCAATAGTTATCAAGGATGTTTTAGATCATAGTTGTGGCATAAGTTGGGAGCCGATGTCGATGTTGGGTACATGGTCTAATGGCAGTTCAGATATGTCAAAGGTCTCGGTCATTTACTGCATTACTGGGGATGAGGTAATTCTATTTCTTTAATGTTCAAGTTTATATTTTGATAATTGTTTCTTGTCATTTGCATAATAATTGACCATAATATGCAGGTTGAGATTGATATTGAAGAGTTTATCAATTGTAAAACTTGAGGAAAAAAAATCTCCTACACTGACCCAAAAATTTCCGCAGATGCTTAAATTAAAGGACTTTCCCCCAAATGGCTCGTTTGAAGAAATTTTGCCACACTATTTTGATGAGTTCATCAGAATATTGCCTTTCAAAGAATACACTGACCCAAAAGCGGGTTTTCTGAATCTTTTTGTAAAGTTACCACCATCTCATTTAAAGCCTGATTTAGGTCAGAAAGCATATATAGCATCTAGAATGGTATAAGAACTTGGAGGAGGGAATTCCGTGACCAACCTCCATTGTGATATGTCGGGTGCGGTATTAGTTCAATCCCGAGTTAGCATATTTATACCTTTAGTATAAATTTTGACAAGTGTAAAATTTTAGGTGAATATATTGACACACATTATGGAAGTGACAGTTGGAGTGTAAAATTTTAGGTGAATATATTGACACACATTACAGAAGTGACAGTTGGTAATGAGCAGCAGTTCAAAAGAGATGATGGTGATAGTGAGTATTCAAGATACAGAGGAGATATAGGGGAAACATTTGGTGCTCTTTGGGACAGATTCCGGAGGGAAGATTTTGATAAAATAAATTCTTATCTACGGAAGCACTTAAAAGAATTTGGTGTACGCTATGTGGATGTATATTTACTAACATTTTTCTTCAGTATCTATTATACTTATTTCTCCGCTGTTCTAAATGACGCTTGAGCAGATTTGTGTAGGTTTGTAATCCTATTCATGATCAAACATTTTACTTGACATCGAAGAATAAAAGTAAGCTAAAATAGGATTATGGTCAGTACTCTTCCAAATGCTATTTTAGCTAAATGACTAACATGAAAGCTGATATTTGTCATAAGTTTCTGTAACGTGTGACACACTAACACGTGATGAGATGTGAACTTTGTGATGAGATTTGAACAATGCCTGGGAGAGGCTGTTTTTATTCCTGCTGGATGTCCACACCAAGTGCGAAATCTTAAAGTAAGTTATTTTTTTTATTTTTTTTTAGACTCACCTATGAACCCACACTGCATTATCAACTTTATGATGCCTTAAGGCGTAAGGTTACGATATTTATTGGCGTTTTTTTTTCATGCAGTCATGTACAAAAGTTGCAGTAGACTTTGTTTCTCCAGAGAACATAAAAGAATGTATGAGACTAAAAAAGGAGATTCGTGAGCTTCCAGTATCGAACAAGGTTAGAGAAGACAAAATTGAGTTAATGAAAATTGAACCTTCTATTGTTACTGTGATGCGATTATATTTTCCAACAGAAAATTGATTAAGAAACATATGTTTTCATGGAACAGATAAACAAGATGGTCTTTTATGCGATGGACCAATCTCTTATTGATATTGAGTCACTAGTAAGTAAATGACAGATTCGATCAAGACAAATCTTTTGACAAATTCGACTAATACAGGTCTTAGAGAAGGGTTTGCGAAGACAATTCCAACTTTTTTTTATGTTGTACCATTTAATGACAATCTTCCCCCTCAACAGGAAAACGGTTGTTGTCAGCATCAACTTAATGTTATAGTGTCTACATAGACTTTTTTTTATGTTGCCATCACTTCCTACAAGACTAGAATAATTTCCAACTTCGGCTTATTAGTGTTTCCTAGGGTGTGTATGATGTTTACCAGAGGAAACCAAGTCAGAATAAAAGTTTTATGTTCCTATTTTTAGGGTTGTTTCATATGGTTTAAGAATATACAAAATCATACATTAGTATGATGGTGACTAAGGTGTGAGGTTGAGGCGACCGGCTTTGGCTATTGAACCAAGTTGTAACTTGTGACTTGTTGTAATGATCTCATTTTCCCTTCACAACAAATCATTATCCAAACATTTTTTTAAGAGTGATTTACATATATATTTCATTAGTAACCTCTTTAATTACAAATTTATCCACTCATAAAAATATACTATATTATAAAAGAAAATAGAGGTACTACTTAAAAATTAAGAGGTACAAATTTTACTTCACATAGTACAAGCTTTGATTCATATCTTAAAGTTGTTGGAGAGGTAAATTAGTCTTTCAAACACAAATTACACTTTAACCCTTCATCTTAATTACACTTTAATTCCCTTATCTTTAGCCATATTCAGGTTAATTAATTCATACTTACACTTTAACTCCTTATTTTTAACCAACTACCCCACGATTTTTAAAGAGTTGTAACTTTTTTATACATTAATAATTAAAAAAAACCCGCACCGTAAAATGAGCATTTTATTCTCTTTGATTTGAGTATAGTAATGCAATAGTTTTTTAAGTTTAAACGAAATCGAATTATTAACCGAAAGCAAACGAAATCGAACGAAAGTAACCAACGACCGAATTAACTAAAAATCAAATCTATACAAAAAAAATCGTTGTGTTCCCCGCCGCATCGTGCGGGCGCTAGAAGTCAATTATATATATACCCAAACCATATAAATTACCCTTGTACCCTCCTCTAGTTTGTTCTACAATCTTGTACAAGCGTACGTCAATTAGGTTAGAGATCATCAGAAATTATTTCATTCAAACCCGATACATGAAAACGACTAGACTAACAAATACTCAATACTATGCATTTAAATCATGCATATGCACGTCACGTCTTAAATGTTACCTATTTTTAAGCCAATGCAATAACCACATCACTAAACTTGACACAATCAAACACGAAAACATTTTTATTTATATATATATACATACATAGTATATATATATATATGTATATATATATACACATATATATATATGTATATATATTGTTTTTTTATAGAAATTTATACGAACTCATTTAAATACTGTAGGTAGCGTTTGAGATACACGACCCGACATCCTACCACTTAACTCGATCAAACTAACAAGTGATTAAATGCTCAAACTCCCTTTTTCTGCAAGAGGATCTGCCACTCTAACTCCATAAACTCCTAGATTTTGTCATTCCCAATTCGGAAGTGGGACCTAATGCAATTGATTTGATTCAAAATGGATTAAACAGAAGGAGGTCTACGAGATAGGGTTTCATAGATTCTGCCATGAGGTGATCGAGCATTATCATGAATATTTTAGTTTAATAGTTGTATAATATAAATTTTGAATTGTTTTTTCTTTTAACAGGTAAGTATCTAGTTTTTTAATAATTATGATGATGAACGTGTTTGGCCTTTGATCCTAGATAACTTTGTTGAGTGAGTGAGATCAGAATAGAGTTAATCAAATTTTTGCAGACCATGCAATGTTTATATGACTTCCAGAAACAACATATACAACACATGGTTTACTTTTCAATTTGCAACAAAATCTATATAGCATTGCAATGGAAATTGAGCATCAAATACTACTCCCTATCCCTACCCTCTAGTTAACAGCCAGCAAATTCTTGAATAAGAGAAACAAAGGCATCATTATTTGATTGAGCCAGTTCAAGAGATCGTGAAAGTAGCTCACTACTACTCATCAAATTGCCCCTTGTTCCTTGGCTACTAGAAGACTGATCGGGGAGTGGACCTCTAGGTGATCGCCAGTTTGACGTGATCATCTCAGAGAAACCGCAAGAATCAGGTTCATGCCCATACACACATGGACTTAGTACAACTCTATAAACAAACAAGACCAATATTTTGCCCTTAAGATTCTCACCTTCAGACAACAAGACCAATATTTTGCGTTACCAGAAAAAACATTGCGGCAAAAGCCATGATTACATCCACACATCTTGAGTTCATCCTCAAATGAGAAAAACTTACAATCAATGACATCATTTCCCTATCAAATAATAATCTTTAATAATATATCATTAAAAAAGTATACAAAAGTCGTTCCAAAGCTTACATTTCTAGAACCAGGGCATTTGTAAAATGATCGACCAATATTAAGGCCATCTCGTGCCACTTTCTTGATCAGACATCCTTTCCCACATGGACAAAGTAGCTCTCGAAAAAATGAAATATGAGCTAAATATTGCAACATGTAGTAGGTTTTTTTAGATTATTTTCTAATTGTAGTATGTTTTTTATTAAATGTGGTTTGTAGTTTTTTTATGGTAATTTAGTTCAAGTAGCACTACAAGAAATTGGGGTGTTTACCCACACATAATTTACCTACACATGTAAATGTGTGGGTAACGGTTGATAATATTTTTTCATAACGTCTAACACTTAATATACGTTGGTAATACGTTTTAGCTACACTTGTCATCTGTGTGAAAGTTTCCCCCCAAAAAATGGCGATGCATTAAATATTTAATTACCCACACATGTGGCAAATTTTTGTCATGTGTAGGTAAATTATCTACACATATGTAAAAATCTAATACATGTGTGGGTAAATGATTGTGTTTATCAACACATAATTTTTGGAAATAAATATGTACAAAAGTGAAGTAAATAAAATTTTATATTATTTTTTGAAAATGACGTGACAAAATAAATGCCTACACATTCTTAAAAATGTACAATGTGTAGATAATGTACTTTTATAAATTAAGTAAATAATTTATTTTATGTTTTTGAAAATGACGTGAAAAATAAATAACTACACATACTTCAAATTTTAAAATTGTAATATATGTGTAGATGCTTGATAGACATAATATAGGAAAAATTATATTAGGGACTAAATTATTAGGTTATTTGTCGTTAAGTTACAACTAGTTACAATTATTATTGTTTAACTTGGATAAATGATGGTCAATTAAAGTTATTGGTGGTCAAGTGGTTCGAGTTATGATCAAGTATGGTCCGTTAAAGGCAATGATTACTAATTACTGTCACTCAAAATCATTTTTGTTGAATTACAAATAGCTTAATTTTTATATCATCTATATTTCTTTGTTTGTTATGTGACGTTAAGCTTAAGCTTAGTGAAAATAGTTTCTTAGGTAATCCTTGTTTTTGTTATTATTTTATGTTAAGGTTTATGTTTTTTTTATGTTTATATAGAAAACTTGTTTTTGTTGTTACTTTATGTTAAGGTTTATGTTTTTTTTTATGTTTATATAGAAAACCATGCTTAGGACATATGAAACAGCCAAATCCGTTTAAAAAAAATAAAAAAATACCAAGTCCATTTTCTCAACCAAAATAACTATTATCTATACTATATATAATATAGGAGTTACGGACCTCTTAAATTTTAAGAGGTACCACCCTTATTGCACATTATACAAGTAGCAATGCATATAATTTTATAAATGTAGGGATAATATAGTCTTTACGCATCCAAAAATAATTTACAATAATGGTCCTTCAACCTCAATCAAGTTTTGTTAATTTTATAAATAATTACACATTTTCCCCTCGTTCGAAACCACCTACCCTCACGACTTTTTAATAGCCATAACTTTTTCACACGTTAATATTTTTTTTTTTAAATTACACCATAAAAACGAGCTTTTTATTCTCTTTAATTTGAGTATGATATTGCTATAGTATATTAATTTTTTTAAAAACTAACATGCTACGTGATAACCAGTTATTACCGGCAACGGTCGGGTAGGTTTGCTAATGGTATCGAAGCGAGTTATGGTTGGAACAAGTTTATACAAAAAGGGTTAATTTAGTTCATGTCAGGATAGGCTTAGATTGAAAGGGGTCATGTCAAAACGGGCTTCGAGTTAAAACGTTTTCGGGTCGGATGTCGGAACATGTCCGTCAAAATGAATAGGGTTAAAAAGTAGTTTATTTGAAATTACTATACATTTATCTTTCCTTCTTGATTGTCGCCATCAGTTTCGCGAGTTCAAGCATCATTTACGCGGATGACATTGTTTATACATATCGGATTGCTTGCAAATAAGCGTTATGTGACGCGTTTACTATGTCTGATGCTACATTAAATGCATACCACCTCGCGTTACGCACATACCGTTGCGATGTTACAAACGTACCAACACCGGTTGTGTTTGCGCATACACTGCTGCATCGCGCGGGCAACTAACTAGTGAAATTCGAAAAATATTAGTAACACCAAAATCCATCTTTCAGCCCGTACCGCTAATTTATCTTGGAACAGAGGCCCATAAAAAAATTAGGGTATTATAAAATCTTAAAAGTCATCTTTGGTGGATGTAAATCAAATCCGCCGTCTTCCACATCCGCACAAACACAGGAACTACGTTCTCGTGGAACTGCGCCGCCACACCAACCCGCCCTATCATGGACGAGATGGAGATTGGGCTTGTTTGGTTTATAGGTTTCGGGTATTGAGAGGTGGATAGCAGTGGCGCCGTCATGAGGCTGTGAAGCTTGCCATGTAAATATATAGGTTCGTATTGAGAGGTGGTTTATAGGTTTGTTTTTGTTTATGGTTTAAAATTCTGAAATCGTTTCTTTTCTTTTTATGATTTTTTATTTCTAAAATTCTTTGCTTGATTATTGCTGCCTTATAAATTGTTTGATTTTAATCAAGAGACTGCAGGTTTTCAAATTGGATCACAGGATTCTTTTATTCTTTCTTCATGTTTATATTCATAGTTCTTATTTTGTTTAATTGAATTGTTGCAGGTTGGTGTTGAATGTTTATGTAAATAAAGTTGGTGTTGATTTTGTGTTGGCTGTTGAAGCATTCTACAGGGAGGTGTTGATAACAAAAATATTTATAATGGTTGGCTGACTTTTTGTTGAATACAAGTTATAAAAATTTGAGAAGATAAAGATATATTGTTTATTAGCATAGTATGTGGTTTTTTACTAGATGTTAATCTAAAATTGTTAAGTAGGATTGCATTTTCTCTATTTTATTTTCATTGTGTTGTATTTCTTATGTAAATTTTGTATTTGTCAAGGGTCTAAATATATATCAGTTGTCTCTGTTTATTTATTTTTTGCTCTACTTCTCGGCTTGAGAATTGTGAAGCTGATGCTCTGCTCATTGTCATATTTTTACCAAATCATCTATATTTATTTCTACATATATTAAAATCAATCTTTGCACATAATATTACTTTTAACCACACATATATTTATTTTTATATATATTTTTACCAAATCATCTATATTTATTTCTACATATATTGAGATCAATGTCTACACATAATATTACTTTTATCCACACGTATATTTATGACACGTGTCAACCACACTTTATAAAGACATGCCATATCATGTTATTAGTCCATGTCATCTGCTACGTCAGCTTCAGCCTGAGCGAATAGTTATACTTCTAACAACACATATTTATTAGCTTTAGCCAAACATTTATGTGTAGGTATAGCTAGATATGTACCTACATATATGTGTAGGTATAGCTAGATATTTACCGGGCGGTTTAACCGCTCTACTTCAGCTTCAAGCTGTCAAGTAGCATTTTTGGCGTTTTGCTCTCGCCTAAAAGCTCCATTCAAAAGAGACTTTAACTGGTGGCTAAACATGGTTTGATTAAGAAGAAATTTTGATGAAGCTTGAAACATGAAAATAGTACATGTAGTGAATGATAAATAGAGATATGTTTGGGTTGTGTTAAGGCTGCTTGAACGCAAAACCCGTTAGCACATTTTGAAAATTTTTTAAACCTTCTCCCCACAGCCTCGATGGGTAGTAGCACACACCAGGGGTGTTCAAAAAAATCCAAAACCGAACCCGAAACATGTAGAATTCCGAATACAAAATATCCGAAAATTTGAATATCCAAATCCCGAATTTCGATAATATTTTCGGATATACGGATAACTGATATCTGAATTAGTTTTTTTTTTTTTTTTAAATACATATATAGCCGCTTGTGTTTCTGAAACCCTAATTTCACACTTACGTGCTTTATCCGCCCCCATCCCCCAAAATCGTATTAGCAGAGATCGACCAAACCCTTGGATTTTCGTAATCAATTCAACCTTCTGTGCTTTAATCGATCGTTCAGGTATGCATTTTGTTCGTCATTCAACCTTCTGTGCTTTAATCGACTCAACTTAGGATCGATTGTGCTTTAATCAGTGTTCTATCAACCCTAATCGACTAAACCTAGTTTAATAAGTTTTAATTTATTCAATCAGGTCATATTGTATCCGGTACAAGAAATTTTTGCGGCGTTTTTTTTAGTTTGCTCCCAAAATTTAGGGTTTTCTTAACTACTGCTCCGTACAAGAACTTAACCCAAAAGAATAGTCTGGTGGGTGGGGGGACTATTTGGGTTATAAACCCCACATCTGTAGCCCATACATCCTAAGTTTTCACTTTTTAGTTTGCTCCCAAAATTTAGGGATTTTTTAACTATTTGGCTTGATTACTATTTTAACCATATAATGTTTTGTCGGTTTGCGGGTTGTTTGTTTGTTATGAAAGAATTTGGTCACTAGTGCAGCACCTTAGATTTACACCCGTCGGGTTTCGGATACATGTTTAGTGTATATGTTTATGAGTTTTGTAAGTTTTAATTATGACTTAGTATATGTTTTTGAGTTTTGTGAGTCTACTGATGTTTTATGTTCACTGCAATGGTTTTTTATGTCAGTTTCTGTTGAGAATCATGGTGCTTCTTTGTCCCTGCGGGAATGGACATCTGATCAGGAATGTAACAACAAAAGGCCCAAATTTTGGTCGTCCTTATTATAAGAGCCCTGGTTCTGATAATGTAAGTTTTGGAATGACTATTGTATAATTTTTTTTAATTATATATTCTTAATCTTAATGATTATCATATGATAGAAAAATTATATCACTGATTGTACATTCTACTCATTTGAGGATGAACTCAAGCACTGCCCCGTGGACGTGGTTTTTGCCACACAGTGTTTCATCATAAAAGAAAATTTGGTGTTGTGCTACGGTGAGAATTTCAAGGGCTATTATATTCATGTATATTTGTTTATAGTTGTATTAACTATTAAGTTCATGTGTGCATGGGCAGGGAGCTGATGCTTGCAGGTTCTTTGAAACTATCACGAGCACATGGCAACCACCTTCGAGTTCCACTCCCCCAGCACGTTGTCAGTCTCCTTCCAGCCCTTCAAGCCGAGGTTCTCAGTCAACCTTTGGACAGCCTTCACAACCCACTCTCCCGACTCAATCTCGGTCATCCCGGTCTCCTTCCAGTATCCAAGGATCAACGGGCAATATGATAAAGAGAAGAAATGAGTTGCTTTTACGATCAAACTAAGTATCTCAATCAGATAATGACGCCTATGTTGATCTTATTAAAAAAATTGCTGACTGTGATCTAGAGGATGAGTAGCTTGCTAAATGCGGTGGGGCGGGGAATAGTTTGCTGACTGTGAACCGAAGGTCAGTGGCGGAGCCAGGAATTTTTTCCTATGGTGTCAATTTTTTTCGGTTCTCGGATTTTATAACTAGGATTGAAAATCAATGGTGTCAGTCGTAAATAAATATTGGGATCGTTCGTAACTTTTTATTATATGTTCTATATAAATCGCAAACTTGACTGGTGTCGGGAATCGTTGATGAAATGTAGCCATTATCGATTTGGGGTTTTTGACTTTAATGCCCCCCTATCTTTGATGGATTGAAAAGTCTAACTTTCAATGTCTCTTTAAATTATTTTGTAAACTTTAATCACATTACGGATTAAAAAATAACTAAAAAAAAAGTTAATATTTTTCTATTATCATAATTTTACTATAAAAGTTTTTTTTATTATGTCAAAAAATTTAAGTTATTATTTTTCTATTATCTCCTTTTACATACCTTTTAGAGTAAGTTGCCAAATCTGTCCATAAGGTTTGTTTAGATTTGCCATTTTCACCCATCCCATTTTGTTTTTCTTTTATTCATTTATATATATCTGTTTATTTTCTTTTCTTAAGGGTAGTGGGGGCACCCTCGGGTACATCCATTCGGGTTATGCGAGTAGTTCGGTAAGAGGTATTGATGTGGTCTCAATTATACATATTATTATATAAATATTCTCTATACTTTTAAGTGCTTTTGAGCCAAGTTTTTATTGAATACTATTATTATTTGGTTCATGTGTGAGTTTAATGGTTTCAATAGACAACGGGCTAAAATGAAACACTTTTAATAAACTTGAGACCGACGAATGACGAGTCAAGCATTTGATATATAATACTAATTATTATTATAATTATATAAAGTACTTCAAAAAAAAGAAAAATATAACATAAAGTAACATACTAATAATAATAATAATCATCATAATAATAATAATGAAAGCCACGCGGGTTTTTATGGATACTCATATTTTGGGCAGGCTCACAAGGGTTTGTTGGTGTCGGTGGGGAAACTTGCTTAAAAAATAGCAGCCGCCATCTTGTCATATTGGCACAGGAGCTGCCATCTTTGGTTTTGGGATCTGGGCAGCAGGAAGTCAAAGCTCTTAAAAGACATATTTGTTTTGTTTGCTACTGTTCGTGGAAGACAAGAGAAACAACCAGCAATCATCATATTTGTTTTGTTGTTTCACAAAAGCTACAAAAGACATATATTAATACAAAGAAAAGAAGTCAAATATTTTGGAGGTGCTCGGGTTTACACCTATTCATTCAAACACGGTTCATTGTTTTAATTTTATTACTTTTATTATGAACTTGGGTATTGAACCAATTTATTTTATTATTGTTTTGAGAATGATTACTGGCTAGAACCTTTTTAGTTATCTAGACTTGGATTGATGTTTTGTGATTGATTAAGGGTTTAAACGGTTTTCAGGAATTGTTTATTGGATTTTGGTTAATTAAAAGTTCTGATCAGATTTATTGGATGTTATTTATGCGTATTTACTTTTGATTTGTGCTTAAATGAATGTTTCACATGTCGCTTGATTGAAAGTCTTTCGATTATAGGTGCATGTTAGGGTTGTTTACTGTGTGTTTGCAACTTGTTTATGGTTTATTGAGCTCATTCACCATAGAAACTGATTTTTAGCATATTATTAGAAATTTATATTCTTACTTGCTTAGATATCCGACGGGTGATAAGTTGTCGAGTTTGTCTTTGTTATTAGGGTTTTAGGTTAAACTGTTTGACAGGAAGTTTGCCTAGTTTTCCTTAGTTTCACTGTTTACCCGTGTCCTTTGGATCTCTTCTAGACCACCCCGTGTACTTAGGTGCATTGAGATAGTGAAACCGACAGGTTAACTGTTTTTTTAGGGTAATTAATCATAATTGGTGAACTGACAGTTGAGCCAATAAGCCGGTGCTTTTACATGATCTTTAGGATTTCCTCTTAGGTGACACCTTGAGAGTGATAAGGGATCCATTAGGTTTGCTAGGGTTCATATTTTTAGATTCCCGGTTCCAGTAGCAGTTTCCCGTAACCGATAAAAGCCCGAGTCATCACAATTTGGATTCCTTGCCTAGGTAACGCCTTTCTCATTAGTGTTTTCGTCTAAGTCTTAGAATTTTGAGTTTAATTTATTAGTTAAATTAGTCTAAGTAAAAATTAGTTTTAGAATAAAATAAATAAATATCCAAAAAGAATCTTTTTCTTAATTATTAGTTTATTTAGTTTTTAGAATCTAGTTTCGTTAATTTAAATAAGTGTCACTAGGGTTCGATATTCCCGGACTTTCTATAACTATTCTACACCCGATAGGTTCACTTGCCTGTTGCTAGTGGTTTGATTTAGGGTATTCTAGGTTTTTATTACTCGTTGTGCTAGGTTATTAATTACAATATTTTTATATACCACTTTTAGGCACATCATGTACCCGATTTGGGTAGCGTTCATGTTGTTGCCAAACATTATGAATTGCATTTTCAATTAAAAAAATTGATTATGGTACTTTAGGGTCGTGGTGCCGCTTATTAGGGTAGTTTAGAGTACCTGGTATTATTATTATTATTAGTCTTACATTTCTCTATATGTATTTTAGTAAAATGAATTATAAATCCCTTCCCTGGCCTTCTTCTCATTACAGTTTTATTCCCCTTCAACCACTCACTATCATATCACCTGAACCACAATAAATTCATCTAATACTTGTAAAAAATTTTGCTTTTTTCTTATCCTGAATCATCAAATCAAATATAGCATCATTTTTATATTGATAACGGCCAAATAAGTTAAAGTTAAAATAAAAACCGGTTAAAAAGTCGTCCAAAATATCCTAAATTATTTAGGAAATTAAAGGAAACAAAAATCTGAAAAGTAAAAAGGGTAATACCTTGGTTATTATCCTAAACTGCGAAGATAGGCTAATAGCCGGGGTATTAGTCTAGGACATGTTCAGTTTAGGGTAATACCCATTTTATTACCCTGGGTATTACCCTAAACTTCAAATACAAGCTAATGCCCTTGGTATTAGTCTAGGACATGGGTTTTGGGGGTAAACTACTAAATTCATCCGTAAGGTTTGGTCTAGTTTGCCAGATCCATCCAAAAACGATATTGATAACGGCCAAATAAGTTAAAGTTAAAATAAAAACCGGTTAAAAAGTCGCCCAAAATATCCTAAATTGTTTAGGAAATTAAAGGAAACAAAAATTTGAAAAGTAAATTTAAATTAAGATATTAATAAAAAAAAAAACTTTTATGGTAAAGTTATGATAATAGAAAAATATTAACTTAAATTTTAGTTATTTTTTAATCCGTAATGTGATTAAAGTTTAAAAATAATTTAAAGAGACAGGCTATTAACTGGGGTATTAGTCCAGGACATGTTCAGTTTAGGATAATACCCCGTGTATTAGTGGTTAAAAAGTCGCCCAAAATATCCTAAATTGTTTAGGAAATTAAAGGAAACAAAATTTTGAAAAGTAAATTTAAATTAAGATATTAATAATAAAAAAAAACTTGTATGGTAAAATTATGATAATAGAAAAATATTAACTTAAATTTTAGTTATTTTTTAATCCTTAATGTGATTAAAGTTTAAAAATAATTTAAAGAGACAGGCTAATAACCGGGGTATTAGTCTAGGACATGTTCAGTTTAGGCTGATACCCCGTGTATTAATCTTGTTCAGGTTCACCAAATCAAATATAGCATCATTTTTATATTGAAAACGGCCAAATAAGTTAAATTTGAAAAGTAAATTTAAATTATTAATAATACAAAAAACTTTTTTAATCCGTAATATAATTAAAGTTTACAAAATAATTTAAAGAGACAGGCTAATAACCGGGGTATTAGTCTAGGACATGCTCAGTTTAAGGTAATACCATGTGTATTAGTCATGTTCATGTTCATGTTCATGTTCAGGTTCACCAAATCAAATATAGCATCATGTTTATATAGGTTTCCTGGCCCAAAACTGGTAAATTCGGGAAACTGGGTGCCCGGAGCGCCCCGCGGCGGCATTTTGCCCTCCTGGTCTAGTCCGGTTCAATTCTGATGTGGTCCGGTTTGTTTCCTGATGCGGTCTGGTTCAATTATGATGCTCCGGTTCTCCAGTTTAGCTCATTTTAGCTTGTTTTTCGCCCGTTTTAACCATGATCAACCTCCGGAACCTAGATTATTCAAATATATTAGTAATATACAAATTCTAATAAAAACCGAACATAAATTAATAAAATATTATATAAAATATATAAGGGATTTATGTATATTAAGCATTATATCAAATATCTCCACACTTATCTATTTTTCGTCCTTAAAAAATTCTAGTTGCAATGGGATCAGAATCGGAGAAATACGATCTTAAAAACATATTAGGTTATTAAAATTTAGAACAACGCAAAAACTGCGATCACCGATATTGTTGTCCACTTAAACCCATGCATTTGTCTTTACCGGGACAGGTAAAATCCAACTATTATTATTATTATTATCATATAATCTAGTGGAACCCATAGTCAAGACCCGTTTTATTTTATATTTTACCGGAACAAACCACCCCAACTAGACTTAAACCTCATAAATAGCATATTAAAACTTTGTTGCACATTTTTCATGAATAGCTAGAACGATCAAGGATATTGTTTATCCACCTAAGTTTAAGCATCAATGTATACCAAGCATCCATTAGATACGATTAAGGTTCAATTATTCAACTAACTAGCTAGTGTTCCCCACTACATTGCATACCCCCGTTATCAAGCAACACCCCAAAGTCCATCTCCATACGTGAGTATGCACGAATTTATCTGTAGAGCTTACATATGACGTGTCCCGTGTGGTCCGTTTCTTAATGGTAATGAGCCGCGAGCACGGGGACCTCATATGACTAACAGCGTGTATGATCAAGTCAGTAGTGAATTTGTACTTTTAAAGCACGTAGTGATCATGTTTAATGACTTATAATTGGCAGATAAAATGCGGGTTTGCTCTTTTTAGGCTTTTTTTTTTAATATCCATAAATCCACTTAGGAAATATGAATACCCAGATGATAAACCGCATACAGACCAATGTAAGACCCCGAATCCCAGGAGTCCAACAGTTGGTCATCATATCCAAAATTCTTAAAAATAAAAGTCAAACGATTTCATTTTATTAAAAATACGTCTAGAGTGACATGCAGCGAAAAATAAACAAGCACCAAATCCCAAAACTGGGAAATATGCCCAAAAATCCAAAATTTAAATACGTGCAATAATAAATGAAAAGAAAACAGTTGCATTATTAATTCTCCAACAAGATATGCTTCAACCGTCCGAGTAGTCTCGAGCACGTCTAAGCAATAGTTTCCTACTTCTCAACCTAAAAATCAATTTAACATACACACAAAGTCAGCTAAAGCTGAGTGAGTTCATGTTTTTATAAACAACATTTATAAATCAGTTTGAAATTTATAAATATAAAAATATTAGAGGAATTCATAAGTAAATAATATAAAATTTTAGAGAAAATAATAAATAAATAATTTTTCCTCGGTCAAACACGCAACACGGGCCTCCTCACCCCGAGTCTTACTCGAGTAATATATTTGAACCGGTCGTGGTTTAACAAAACAAAATCACATACCACGAGCCTCCTCACCCCGAGTCTTCCTCGAGTAATATATTTGACTCGGTCACGGTTTAACAAAACAAAATCACGTAACACGAGCCTCCTCACCCCGGGTCTTCCCCAAGTAATATATTTGACTCGGTCACGGTTTAACAAAACAAAATCACGTAACACGAGCCTCCTCATCCCGGGTCTTCCCCAAGTAATATATTTGACTTGGTCACGGTTTTACAAACCTAAGCACGTGATACAGGCCTCCTCACCTCGGGTCTTCCCCAAGTAATATATTTGACCCGAACACGGTTTAGCGGGACGGCGGGCCTCCTTACCCCAAGTCACGAGACACAAAGTCAAGGACTTAAGTAATATATTTGACCCACAGGGACATAAACATGCAACACGGGCCTCCTCACCCCGGGTCCTCCCCGAGTAAAATATTTGACCCGGTCACAGTTCATCAAACATACGCATCCGAGCACACACTTTAAAACATCTTAATCGGTTAATCAACCAAGCAATATCATCACGTGTAATCCATAAATAATGGAAAATCTATGAATTAATACTAGGCCTAATAGTATCCTCGAGCCTAGACCATAAGTAATATATATAACCTTAAGGAATATATGACCATAAACGAGTCTAAAATATCCTAAGATATAGAATAAAATTCACACATAGTTTCATAAAATGCACAAATACGAATAAGGCTATATAATACCATCCAAATAGTTTAAACGAGTAAAATCGGGTAAAATTGTAATAGGGTGTGTATGCTAGCAGAAAACGTAAAAAGATTAAACGGGGGCATCATGAACTCACCTGACACAAGTCACACAAGTACCAACGAGTTAGGGAATCTTTATGCAAATCAGTTCCACAAATCAAAAGCCTGTCGGGTTGCACATAACAATTACTAATTAACCAGAACTGACTCGTTTATTCTAGGACAAGTCCTAACATAATTTAATTGGCCCAAAACCTCACCCATAAATATTTCATTTATATCAGTCCCAAGGCCTTTAAATTTACCAAAACTACCCCTAAGTAAAACCGGTATAAAAGGGTTTACGAACTACACCTAGTTTACGTTAATTGTGTCGAATTTGCGCGTTAACGAGTCGTTTAAGTAATTACCAACCAAATCAGGCCCGTTAAGGTAAAATATAACTTTAATACAGCCAATAATTCCCCATGACTCTACACGAGCTAAACGGGTCGGCAATCCCCTTGTACAACACACGAATTACCGTTTAAGCGAGAATTCGTGCTCTACCGAACCGTTTGAGCAACCACCAACCAATTCAACCCCGTTTTATTAAAAATTAATGTTTCAACAGCCCGTTAATCATATTAACGATACACAAACTGATTTGGTTGTTAATACCTCAAACAACACGCGAAATACAACAATTAACAATTTAAACGACCGAAATCCTAGTTTTCGAACTATTAACGATTGACCTGTCAAATCAAATTCATTGGCCAAGATATTTTATTATGAAGTATTTGAAATACCTATGGAGCTATTAGAACCAAAAAACTTGGTCCAAACAGCCCCGGAAGTAGCTTAATTGGGCAGCCACCGGTTTCACCTAAACCGAAAGTATCGATCAATAACGAGTCTAATATGCAGATTTTAGCATGCAAATATATATTTTAATTCATAGGAAAATCATATAAATAAATTATGAAATTTATTACATGCAAATATGTATTTTAATTTCATAAATTATAAATTTCCAGTGCACACAAAAATCCATCCAACCAGAAAGGTACGTGCAGCTATTTCAGTGCGCAACAAAAGGGTTTTATTTGTTAAAAAATGTATACCAAACCAAATTAAAAGATTCCAATTTGGTTGGAATCCAAACTCAAAATTTGAAGTTCTATAAGTAGAACCAAACAATTTGGACATGTAATAAAAGAGTTATGATGTCGGGAAGACAGACCAGAATTTGACTCCCCACATCAGCTTTGACACATGTTTTTATAAAATCATAAAAATCACTCAAATCTCGTCCAAAAATTACAAATCATACCTTTCTGGAAACTAGACTCAAAGCATAACATCATGGAAACAAGAATCAATAAAAAAAATAAATTATCATTGGGTTATAGACCAAACAATAAATGAGAACGAATCTGTCAGCAAGCTGTTATCATCAAAACTCAAACCCTAACATGTTTATGACATCTCTAGGGTTCAATAAAAGGTTTAATGGTTAAAAATAAGTTCCTAGGCCTAGAACCGACATGGAATTAGATTATCATACCTTGAGAATGGCTTGAATTGATGAGAAAACGTGAAGGGTGTGGCTGGCTTGATAGTGCCGATCGTAACAGCCATGTGGCTGCCAACATTATTTTTTTTTCTTTTAGGTTATTATTTCCAACATATTACAATCTGGCCCCTCAATTTATGCAATTGCATTTACTTGTTTCCAAAGTTGATTAAATGAACTATTAGAATGCCCACAAGAGGCCCCTCAGCCATAAATATTAAACCCCGACTAACATACAAACTCTTCCACATGCATGCCGTTAAACAAAAATTAGTGGGTGCTACATACTAATCTAGTCCTTTAAGTTATAAGAGGTGATGCCTTGAGCAAAAGGATGGATAAACGGAATTTTAAAACATATAACAAGGCTCCTAAATTAGAAAGATGAAACCCCGCATTTTAAACAAATTTCTATAAACGATCAAGCCAATTAACGATTTTTCCGGGCGTTACACCCATGGTCTCCGAACCCCGGAGCATCCCATCAATATAGGATTTAAGGCTATAAAACTATACGCCTATGAAGTGTTGACCACTAAAACTAGAAGTGCAAGATTTATTTTATATCACCAGCTACATGGCATACTCTAACGTTAAACCTACCTAAGCATCGTATGATAACGTATTCAGATTTCTATAAAATTTATAATTTTCTACAATCAAACTAAAAATGAGGCTTGACTATGGCCCAACCTTTCATCTCGTATTTTATATAGACTTAACATGTATCCCACTAAAAATCATATTTTATCATTTAAACCAACTATCAAACTGTCCTTTCATTCTCAAGGCGCCTACCGACACATCACAAGTTAAGTGCGTTTTCTTTAATTATATCTTATTAATAGTAGTTTGAAAAACCGATTCCCGATAAGTATCCTTATCTCCCATTTAAATGCAAAAAAAAAAAAACAAAAAAAAACAAATTCAAAGGACATTTTTCAAAACTTTTTTCATGTTTTTTAATATTAAACTACAACTCAAATATCCTATCCCCACACTTAAATATTGCATTGTCCTGTCCTCAATGCAAGGATAAGGACAAAACATAAAAATAAAGTCGAAATATAAAAAAACTAAAAACCTAAAAATAAAAATAAACAAGCTAAATAATGGAAAAGACTTAGTTGGTAATATGCATATGAAAATTGATGCGAAAGTCTTCTTCCATGAATGCCCTCCAACTCCGAGTGTGCTCAGCAAACAAATATCCCTTTCTTTCACACATGAACGGAAGCAGCAAAAACATCAAACAATATCTAAATATATCTTACCAACTTGATAGATATTAAGCAATTAAAGTGTTTTATCAGACCAACCAACCCAGCCAATGAATATATATAAATATGAATAAACAGCAAAAAATAAATAAACATAAAGTATACGGCTCCGCTGCTCCATCCCCACACTTGTTTAAAACCATATCTCAGCAACCATCTTATAAGCAATCATGGAACAACCTGCAAGTAAAAGAAGCAACACCCGACAGAGCAAAAAAAAGTAAAACCAAAATATAAATAAAAATAAAATGAAAACATAGGATCTGGTTGTAGCGTCCGCATTTGAGAATTTTTGAATAAAATAATATAAGATTTTATTTATTGTGTGTCATGATTTATTTCAGATAAATAAGAGTTAAGTTTAGATTCGTTATATGGACTTAAGAATGGTTACGGGCCTAAGGTTCATGAGCTTGGGAGTATTTAAGCTCTTACTCTCCCTAAAGACTCCAAGCATCCTCATTCATCCATCTTCAACATCCAGACACATACTCTCTCTGTACACACACAAACACACCCTCCCTTTCCTTCCATATTTCATCCAAGATCTAAGGTGTAGCAAGTTAAACCTTACCCAAGCAACAAGAAAACCCGTCTATATTTGCAAGTACTTCAAGATCCAAAATCAAGCCAAATCTTAAAGGTATGTTGTAGATTAAAAATTAGGTTTTTGTGTTAGATTGTGTAAGATTCAAAGATTTAGATGGATTGGGTCTTGCTAAACAAGAAAAATGTGAACTTTAAAGTAACAAAGTTACTTGGGTTTAGTCGGTTTGAACAAGTGTTGTTCGGGTCATATCGAGCAAGGAAATGGAGTTGTTATATCCCGAAATTTGTCCTAACGATAAACCGAGCATAACATGACTCAAGAAGTGGCAAAATAGGACCCAAATCGAGCTGAGCTGGAACCAAACGAGTCGAATGGGAGATTCGACTCGAATGGTTTGAGTCGGGCATTTTCAAGCCAAACCTCCCCCCCCCTTCCGCTCGTTAAGGGTTTCGTTAACTTATAAGTTCGTGGTAGTAGAGCGAGGAAATTGATACTTGTAATTTGTTAAACAGTTAGCCGTACCCAATTGAAGAGAGGTATCACTATTAACTCCGAGAGAAACCGACTTCAGGTGAGTTCTAGCCCCCTTTTTCCTTAAACGTTTTGGGGCTGCATGCATACTCAAGAAAGAAGATAAAAGACGAACGAGACATGTTTTAAGAGAGAAAGTAAACGTGTAGTTTAGTAACAAAATTATTTAACTACTAATGTTAAAAATGTGTTACGAACATGAGTAAGTGATGATGTGGGCATCAGGGGGGTCGTAGTACCTTATACCTGTCCACATCACGAGTACTCGTGAGTGGTATGTAGACACGCACGCGATAGACAGTGCTCTACTTAAGGAAACTATAGAGTGCTATGGACGGGAAAGCACAGGCACAAGTATAATAAAGGACTAAAAGCCTATACTGTGTTCAGGCACGTGGTGTGTTAGTAATGTGGTCTAGTTATAGATACAATGAATTGATTGATTAGAATAATATGTATAAGATGGTCCATTTATTGATACAAGGGTAAGATGGTCCAGTTATGGATACGAAGAATAGTATGGTCCAGTTATGGATACAAAGAATAATATGGTCCAGTTATGGATACAAAAGATAATGTGGTCCAGTTATGGATACAATGAATAGGTGGTCCAATTAGGGATACTAAGTACAGTAGCTATTAGTTATGTGCGTATATGTAGTACGATTGCATGGCATGATAATTTTAAATGCATAGATATATGATGTGTGAATGTATGGTCCAGCTATGGATACTAGTAGCCTGAGTAAATGTTAGTGGATAAAACAGAAAGAAGGTAGGGGGAAGCCTTATCAAATATTTGCGTAGAATGATAATATGTATATTGATATGAATGGATGTTATACAGAGAAGAACGGGTGCATGTTCGTCCGTAGAGCCTTCGGGCCTCATACATGCGCAACGAGTTAGGAGGGAAAATCACTCTAACTTGATATGGTTTGATTACAAGTAAGAATAGAAGGCTCGATTATGAGCAAGTACATACGAGACTAGTCATAGACGAGTGTTACGTTGCGTGTGAATGTTTAAAGAATATGATCTAATTATAAATCAAAATTTTATGGAAAAAAAGAAACGTTAGAACTCACTTAGAGTGTAGCTGACTTTTAGTATGCATGCAGGTATTATTGAAGACGTGGCAAGCTTGGGGTGCGTGCGAGGCTATCCATATTACAGATCTAGGTAGAGTTAGAAGTATTTTATAAAAGTTAAAATTTCCGCTGTGATTTGTATAGACTTCCGCTGTAACAAAACGTTTATGAGTAAATCCAACGCTAAATTAGGGCATCCAGGACCGGGCCCTTACACGGGTTGCCTCTCGCGAAGCGCAAGTTTATAAAAGAGTCTTCAGTTAGATTCGTTCCTGAAACCTCAATCAGGAGATTTCTCCTTTATCCTCTTCCCATCAGTGCTTTTCAACACTTTCCGTTTACAACTAGTTGAGAATAAACTAGTTCCCAAACTCATGTGGCCACAAAAATAAGCATTCATCTTGATCACCTAATTATTGAAATTCTGAGGATGTGACAAATTCGGAACACTTTGATTCCTAAGTCCAGATATCCTCCTTTGGGCTCTTGATTTACATGGCGATCCACGAACGAGTATCTCTAAAAACCGATCAGCTTCACCGCGCAGATACGAATGATGTTTCACAATGAGATGCAACTCTTTATTCTTCAATTCTTCGAATATCTCTTGTGATTCCTCTTTAACGTTTAATTTCTTAACCGGCTCCCCAAATAGCAATACTTCAAGCTCCTCAAGATCTCTTTCGGGATTAAAATCTCTCACATCCATATCGGTTAAACCCATCAATTCTTCACCAAATTCATCCCTAAACTCATCCTCCCAAGAGGGAATACACTCATCTGTTTGATTCTGAAACCCAACATCCTCAAACTCGGTCATCGGCTCACTAAATTGTATCTGACTCTTTAAGCCTAGCCGAAAATCATCTTTAACATTCCATAGTGGTGCCTTTGGATTAATGCTATGAATGACATGCAAGAAATCCATTAATATCTCTTCTGGATGCGGTACGTAATCCATCAGTGCACCAGATGAGTCTTTACAACTGATAACATTCCCCATCTTATCATATACCGGGCAAAATTTGGGCTCATAGTAACACTCCATGAAGATCACTGTAAAGATAAACTTAAACAGAAAAGGATCACGAGCACCAGATAATAGTGAAATAAACTCTATATTAAAGAAATTTAAAATAATTAAACTAAACTATATTAACCTAATTCCTAAGAGACAAAAACAAATAGCACGAATGTAGCAAGTAAGTCTAACCAAAGCTAATAAACGCAATCGCCAAGAGTCCCCGGCAACGGTACCAAAAAGTTGATGTGCTAAAAGTAGTTATATAATTTATTAACTAAAATATGCTAATCTAGACACTAAGTAATAATTCTAGACTCTTAACTTAACTAAAACTACTAACCGGCAAGTGAACCGGTCAACTCTAATACAGCTAAGTAAGTCCGGATATCGAACCCACAAGACTCTTTAAAGTACGTTTATTAGCTAATTAGACTCAACTACAGACACGACTTATTTATTTATTATTTTAAAGGGGGTTTTTTAATTAAAATACTAATTTAAGACTATTATTAAAAACTAGTTTAAGAAAACAAGTAACTTAAACGAAAGCGCAAGTTTGTTGATTAAAACACATGACAATGTAAAAGTACCTAGGCTAGAATCCCCCAAATCTCAGTTGTTATTTAACCGGAAAAAAATTAGTTATGGACTGGAATCGTAAAATAGACACTTAAAAGAAAACCCAAATAGGACCCCTAACCTTTCTCAAGAAGACACATATGGGTTTCAAATAAGTTTTAACGCACACGAGTATTAAAAATCAAGTTTCCTTACGGTCACCTAATTAATTATGACTTAGTTCCTTTATACGAAATTCTACCTTACAGCGTGAAAATCAAAGGCAATTTAATATATTTAATTGATTCAATATACAATATTAAATAATCAAACCTAGACGGACTCCTTACGAAGAACTAAATCTAGCAAGATTAAATAACAAAGACCTATCAATAACCTAGCACCTTACAGCTATTTAGGTTAGCAGCGCACTTAGGTTTATTTGATTAATTATAATATTCCTATGATCTTATCTGAAATAAATCATAAATTAGTCAATTTCATATAATTAAACCTCAACAAACAACCCTAAGTATCCATGGAAAAAATAAAACTCAACAAACAACCTAAGTATCCATATGCATCAATTTAATATAATTAAACCTTTTACAAAATCATTAAACCATAACAATAAATAAATCCCAAATCAAATCACAACGTCAAAATAGGTTCATCATAAACCTAGGCAGTCTATAATGTTTAGCCTAGCATCATAAAGTCAAACAAAACAATGATAAAGGAAATCATGGTGAATAACAATAGAAACGAAAGATTAAAGGTGATAAAAACCCGTGGTCTTCGTTCTTGATTGATTGGCACGTCACCGGCTGATTCCTTGCCTTCTTTGGCGCCAAAATATGCAATCCTAAGCTCCAGGAAACTCTAAATTCGGCTCTGGTTCGCAGGGTATGCTTAGGGTTAAGTTCAGGGGTGTTTATATAGGTTTCCTGGGCCCAAAACTGGTAAAAACGCAAGAAAATTCGGGAAATTGGGTGCCCGGAGTGCCCCGCGGCGGCATTTTGCCCTCCTAGTCGCGCGGCGCAGCGGGCTAGGGAGTGGAAGCTAACCAGTCTGGTCCTATTCAATTCTGATGCGGTCCAATTCGTTTTTTGATGCGGTCGGTTCAATTCTGATGCGGTTTGGTTCATTTCTGATGATCTGGTTCTCCGGTTTAGCTCATTTTAGCTTGTTTTTCGCCCTATTTAACCACGATCAACCTCCGCAACCTACATTATTCAAATATGTTAGTAATATACAAATTCTAATAAAAACCGAACATAAACTAGTAAAATATTATATAAAATATACAAGGGATTTATGTATATTAAGCATTATATCAGATATGTTCGGGGGTTCATGTGCTCGAATCCAAAACATGATATGCTCGAGATAAAATGTACTCGAGATAAGCTACACCCGAGACATAAATGTGCTCAAAGCAAAACTTGATGTGCTCGAGGCATAAAAATTATGTGCTCGAAGATCAAAACATTTATACCTTTTTGCATTGAACTTGGATATTCTGCACACAAACACGTTTCATCTGTAAATTACCAAAATACCCATGCGGTCCTGCATAATCAGCATGTAATAACCATTTTGCCCTTTAAAATTCCCAATCTGCCCCCGTAGAATCATCATAATTACTATACTGCCCTGCCCTTTATTTGCTTGTATCGGGTTTCAACAACTGCATCTAGTCGTGAATAAAACCTTCAACAATAGCTCGGGCCATGCTCATGTGTATCATGTCCTTGAAACTAAATAGCAGCTGTAGCAGCAAATTACTCATTACAAATCAGCATAACAGCAGCAATAATTACTGAAATTGCCGATGCAGTCCATGTTAATTACCATTCTGCCCCTGCACCAACAACCTTATAAAAATTTGTGCAGCAGCTGCAGCTAAGTACTCGAGAACAATATTCAACAACAATAACCTTGTATCACCATCTGCAACTTATGTTGAAATTCATGCATCATCTCTAAAATTACTCAACTGACCGTACACGACCTGATGTATTTACTCGTAGTAATCTGCCTGTGACCAGAAGCATATCAGCAGACTAATGCTCCATCTCGAACACTTAAATTCATATCAGCAACTACAGCAACCTGCTGAAGCAAATAACAATTAGCTGCAACCGTTTGTGTCCAATTTCTATTAGCAGCATGTTTGCAATAATGCCCCACCCCTATGTGTTCGTGAATGTCAAAATTAATTAGCTAACTTATCGAACACATGGATTAATACATGCTCATATATGAAAATCATCAACATAGCAACACATAAATTACCAATCTTCCTAGCTACAGCAATAGCTCGTGAATTAGTAGCATTAAATCTCCATCAAGACTTGTACCATCAGCATATTACTAAATTTCCTTTTGCTAAATCCTTTGAAATAAAAAAACTGTTCGAGAGTAAAATTTTAACTATTTGCAAGTCATATCACTAGCTTCAGTAACTGATTTAACTACTTGTGAACTTGAACGAACATCAGCAGCAATTGTTTTATCTACTTGAGTGCAAACTATTTACTCATGACATGTCCTTAACCAGCAATAACTTGAACACCTAATGCAATCACCAATCATCTGATCGGGACTCAAAAATGCAACAATAACATCTGCACAAACTGCTCAATGAAAGACATCTGCTTGTGAGCATTTTAGATCAGCAACATAATGCATAACTGCCAGTTTGAACACTTTTGTCAACATCTGCTGGTGTAGGGCTAAAACAAATCTTCAAATCATGAAATTAAGCATCCAAACTATCTCCAAATACACCATAATCATGAATCAATCACCAATTTAACATCAATTTCATCAAACACTCAGATTTTGAGCAACAAATATAAACAACTTCGACCTAAAACGAACCAAAAACAGTAGATCTGGCGAAATTTGAACAAATAAACGTGAAAGCAATGTTGAATCTCAGAACTAATCATCAACCCAAGCATTAATTCACATAATCTCTGAATCATCAAACTTCATTCAAATCAATGCAAAAACCCACAAATACTTCAACGAACTTCATGTTTAACGTCCATGGCGGATTCAATAGCGAATTAAATCAAATTGAGCGGTTAGTCCGGTAAGCCGATCTGTACTAACTGACAAGACCCGAGCCCCGATGCGGAAGCGTGAATATTTGTTAGTACATGATATGTGACAAATGCCGGGAGTTGGACTGACCTGTTGCTTAGTCTTAGTAATTTGGTCTTGATATGAAGTTCATTCATTAAATCATGCAAAAGGAGATTCAACAAATGAGCTCGAATGTGAGAGGATCTAGCATAACGAATGTGAAAGTCAAGTTCTAACGAATGTACCATGCATATGAGACGAATGAACAAACTTAAAAGTTAACGAATGGGAGCTAATCAACTTCAACATGTCTAGCGAATGATTGTCAGCATGTAACGAATGAGTCATGTTACTATTAACGAATGTGAGCTGTATATATAAATAGGATTCGGTTAGTTCGGAAGTTAGTGATATAATGCTAAATATATATAAATCCCTTGTATATTTAATATAATATTTTATTAGTTTCCGTTCGGTTTTTATTAGAATTTGTATATTACTAACATATTTGAATAATGTAGGTTTCAAGACTTGTTCATGGTTAAAAAGGGCGAAAAAAGAGCTAAAACAAGCTTATTTATGTAGGAGCCATAAATGTTTTAATCATTTTTGCTGTGATGTTCATAAATGGTTCAGAATATTCCAAAGACTTCCGTCTTTGGACCGTGGGAGATGGAGTAACTTCCGTGGTCTGTACAGGTCTTTTTGTTTCACTAATTACTACTATTCCAGATACGTCATGGTACGGGATTATTTGGACTACAAAAGCAAACCAGATTGTAGAGCAAGATCTGATAAGTAATAGTCAACAAATTGGGATTCATTTATCAACAGATTTTTTTCTTCCGTTTGAATTTATTTCAATAATTCTTTTAGTTGCGTTAATCGGTGCAATTGCTGTAGCTCGTCAATAATAACTCTTTATAACTGGAAAAACCTTGTTATGACTATTTGTACCTGTTATTATTATTTAGATTTTATATTTATTATTTATAATATCAATTTAGAATATAAAGATATCTTATTATATATCAGGATATCTTACTTATTATAATTTGAGAATTATTATTATTATATAGATATAAGTATCTATCTAAGTGAGTATATAATGTAGTTTTTTATCTTTCTACATGAAGGATTTAAAAGGATATGGTTGAGATATATTTTTCTTCATTTTTTTGCTCTTGTCTTCGAATTTCATTTATTAAGCAAAAAGCTTATTAAAAATGAATTAGATTCTACTTAGTTAGATTCTATTTATATTGAATTATATTGAAGGGGTTGTTAGAATCCCATCCAGTAGGGATTCTTAGTCAAAATAGGATTATCGTAAGATATAGAAAGATAAAAAATTCTATATTTAATAAATTTGAATTATATATGACGACAAGAAGATCCCCATAAAGATATTGAAACCAAGGGAGTATTCCTTTTTCCACTGAAATTTTGAAAATGAACGTTTAAATGCCCTTCAAAAGTAAGTAAATAGATCCGACACTTATAAAATGCGGTTAATCCCGCCTTGGACCAAGCTATTATTGCAAAAATAGGTGAATACAACCAACTATCATTAAGAATTTCATCTTTGGACACCCGGAGTTACTCCATGTATTGCTTGACGTAAAACAGATAGTGGATTTGTTTCTGTCTTTTGTTGAATCTTTTTCACGGCTCGATAGATAATTTGATAAGCCAACGATTTTTTTCCGTGTTTCAGAATACGGTTAACCAACATGTTAACTAATCGATTACGATAAATTGGATCGGATTTTGCAGTTTGAAGCATGTCCAAAAGAAAACCAACCCCTTGGACTGCTACGAAAAACACCATCAGATTTCAAAGTAGCACGATCTAATTCAAAAATTTCCCCCAATTGAGCACGTCTAGCATATTTTTTGACAGTAACAGGATCACTATAACTGACTCCATTGAGTTCACCACCGTAGAACTCAACAGTTACACCAACTTGTTCGATACTATACTTAGATTCTGCCCTTCGAAACGGAACATCGGCCCTAACAATCCCGTCTCCGTCTACCAAAACGACCTGAAATGTTTCAAAAAAGGTAGGCATACGACGTACAAAAAGTTCGCTTAACAGAAAGAAAATAAGCGTTCATTTGATCTTGATCCTTGTGGATCGAACAGGGGCCTAGAAACCGGTGAACCGGACCGCATCAGAATTGAACCGGACCGCATCAGGAAACGAAACGGACCGGTCAGCCCCCCCTCATCCAGAACGTCGCGCGACCGGGAGGCCAAATCCCGCCTCGCGGCGCGCCGGGCATCCCGTTTCGCATATTTTCTCCGGTTTTTATCAGTTTTGGGCCCAGGAAACCTATTTAATCACCCCTAAACTTAATCCTGAGCATACCCTGTGAACTAGGGCCGAATTTGGAGTTTCCTGGAGCTTAGGATTGCAATATTTGGTGGGTTTGAAGGCTAGGAATTAGCGGGCGAAGTGCTTATCATCCAAGAACGAAGACCACGGGTTTTATCGCCTTTAATCTTCCGTTCTTATTTATTTTCGTCATGGGATTTCGTCTATTATTGTTTTGTTTGATTTTAAAATGCTAGGCTAAACATTGTAGACTGTCTAGGCTTATGATGAACCTTTGTTGACGTTTGATTTTGACTTGGGATTTATTTATCGTTATGGTTTTTATGAACTAGTTAAAAGGTTTAATTATATTAAATTGATGCATATGGATATTTAGGATTGTTTGATTAATTATATTATTCCATAGTTGCCTTGATTATTGTTTGTCATTATGATAGGTCGCTATTAGGTCAATTACTTTGTGTTCTTAATTATTTTATGATTGATATGCATTAAGATCATAGGAATAATATTAGTTAATCAAATAAACCTAAGTGTGCTGCTAACCTAAATAGCTGTAAGGTGCTAGGTTATTGATAGGTCTTCGTTGATCAGGATTGCTAGATTTTGGCCGTCTAGGTTTGATCGGTTAACTTAGTGTCTAGATTATCGTGTTTTTATATAACTACTTTTAGCACATCAGTTAGTTACACATAGAGAGAGACAATAGAATATCTTATGAGACACCGATCTGTACCGAATCTCTGCCAAAATTTCTAATGAACTTCAACGCGTTATTATTTAGATCTAGTGTACATGCTCGGTCGTTTTCGTTCACCGATTGGTACCGAAACGCACCGAAACAAAGTCCGTGCGTTTTCGGTTTCGTAGATCAATATCGAGTTATCCATTCCTCATCGGGAAAAACGAGTGGTATCAGAGCCGGCGGTTGCTCGTGATACATTCTGATGTACCTAAAAGTGGTATATAAAAATAATGCTATTAATCAACCTAGCACAATGAGTAATAAAAACCTAGAATACCCTAAACCAAACCACTAGCAACAGGCAAGTGAACCTATCGGATGTAGAATAGCTATGGGAAGTCCGGGAATATCGAACCCTAGAGATACTAATTCAATTAACGAAACTAGATTCTAAAAGCTATTTAAATTAATAATAAAGATTTATTTTTAGATTTTTATTTATTTTATTTTAAAACTAATTATTACTTAGACTAATTAGTTAAGCTAAAGTGAACTAATAAATTAAACTTAAAACTCTAAGACTTAGACGAAGACAATAATGAGAAAGGTGTTACCTAGGCTTGAAATCCTATTTGTGAAACTTGGATGCTTATCGGCTATGGAAACTGTGATAGAACCGGGATCTAAAGATACGACGCCCTAGACATCCTAGTGGATCCCTGATCATTCTCTAGGTGTCACCTAAAAGGAATACCTAAGGGGCGTATGATGCAAACCGGTTGGTTGGATTACCTCTCAGTCTCTCCAACAATATTAAAGTACTCTAATGACTAGATCACCTCTCAGTCTCACTAATCACAATACATCCGGGAGTGTAAGGGACGTAAGGAGTAACCTAAAGATGCTAAAAAAAACTTAGGATAGCAAAAATCAAAAGACAATAAGGGGAAATCCACTCTCGTGTAATCTATACCCAAACCACCTAATGACTAAGACAACCCCAACTATCTATTACCTCTCAGTTTCAAGATAGGTAGAGCACTTAAAATCTCTAAACCCTCAAACAATAGTTCCTATGGATTATGTCAACTATAAACCATAAACTAGTTACGAACACACAGTAGGTAACCTAATATGCGTCTACACATGAAAGACATTCACAAAGACACATATGAAACAATTGAATAAAAGTAAATTAATAATAAGTATGCATATTCATCTTATTTAACATCAAAAAGTTGGTTACAATAATATTAGTCCAACACCAATAACCAAATAAAACCGACAAGCAATCCGAACTCAACAAATATTCATTCAAAGCCTAGGTAACTAAATAGGTTTTAGCCAACAACCATGTTCAAAAGCATAAAATACATAAGTTCAAAACCTAAGTTCATAATAAAAATAATAAAGTTAAAGGCAAAAGAACCATGTTTGAATGAGGAGGTGTCAACTCGAACGCCTTTCGTCTTTCTTTTATGTGGACAAAAACACCAAACAAATAATATTAATTTCTTCTTATGGCTGCCTCTTTCCTTCGTGACCCTCACCACCAGAAATCAAAGAATATATATTGATGAATATAAAGTGGCGATGTTATGATGATGTCTGTTCCACGAAAATTCTTTGACGGCTGTCTCCAATGTTTTTCTTCTGCGGCTCTCGAGACAATTCCCCAACCGTAGGGTTCTATAAAAAATAATATGTTTATATCATTCTTCTTATTATGTCGGTTAAGAACATTATACTGGCATTCATAGTCACAATACACATTCTTTAAAAAGTGAATTAATATCAAATTTTCACAATAGCCCCCTCATGTTCTCTTTTATATTTATTTGGTTCTCAAAGTAATTTCCATTAATAGTTTCGTATGACCACTTTATTCGTCAATCTCAAGTTTAGTAAAAGTGTTTAATTTTAGCTCATAGTCTTTAGAAACCATTTAACTCACATGTGAACCAAATATTAATAATATTCAATAAAAACTTGGTTCAAAAGCACTTAAAAGTATGAAATATTTATATAATAATATGTATAATTTAAACCACATCACATTCGTTAGTGTTCTTCGAGTTAATTCACTGTTTGAACAGATTTTGGAAGATTTATGGGATGAATGATGAAATTGATGACATATTCATGTTCCAGATGAAAATCCGATGCATAGTAATGTATTTTGGTAGTTCAATTGACCGGTTAATCAGAATCCGCCATGGACAGCCATGGATGAAGCTTTGACTTGCAGATTAAAATTAACTTAGATTTAATGTATTGTTGATAAATTGATAGTTGCATCAGATTCGTGGTGCAAATCCGAGTATTTTTGTGTAATCTGGTGGTGAATTATGATGATTTGATGAATCTGCCATGTTTGAAGCTTGAAGATATGAATTTTCTGGCCACCATAACCATATTTTCCCGCGATTCGCGTTTATCCAGTGTCTATAGTAACTGCCCAACGACCCATTCGTTAAGTTAAATTCTCATTCGTTAAGGATGTTTAACGAATGACTACATTTGTTGGACTTTAACGAATGTGGACTTCATGTGTATTGTTCATATGAATGACGGAGTTAACGTATATGGACATTCGTTAATGGTTTAACGAAAGAGACCCATTCGTTCAAGGGTACCGAATGTGGATGGTTGCTGGATGAATGTGACACTGTTCTAGCGAATGAAGACCAGATAACGTATGAGGATAGTAAAAAAAAGTATTTTCGGGAAATTTTCTTAAACGAAATTTTTAGGGGATATTTCAAATGTGCGGGACACTCTTCTGGCAAACTTTGATGATATGTTTTCCGGCCGACTTTTCACGCATATCGATGGGCCGAGGGGGAGTAACCGATTAAGTTAAAAAGGCGTTATTGAAGATTTTCGTAGATTAGTTCAAGACCTTGCCGAATTTGTCAAGAAAAGGGGGAGATAAAACTTTCAATGAGTTTATTCGATTGGTATCTTCCTACATTCGCAAGTGTTTCTTGAAAATTACTGCAATTCGGGTGGTAATTCATGATTGCAAAGCTATGTTTGACTGAGTTCAAGACTGCTATTATTCTTCGATTGTGGATTGATTCATTCGAGATTGAAACCTGACTATGTGGGATACGAGTGTCTGTCCATTTACTTCTTTCTGAGGGACTTTGTTCCTGACAATGTTGGCTACGAGTATTCGGCGGATTGCTTATGTTGAAGGGGACATTCTTGAATCATATCATATGCAAATTGGATGATCAGAATGATCACCTAGAGATGCTTATTTGAGGGTGAGATCTGATACGAGTAGCTACAAGGTGTTGGTTTGCTTACAAAGAGTTATAGTTTGTCTATTTGCACAAGCCCGAGAATCATCAGCCAAGGAGGAGGTTGGTATTACGGCTGATGATATGCAGTTAAAGTATTCACGGTTAAATTATTCATGGTTAAAGTATTCAACGTTAACGTATTCGTCGCTAAAGTATTGGAGGCTAGAGTATTGGATGCTAAAGTATTGGAAAGCATTTGACAGCTACGGACAAGGGGGAGTCTGTAAGTGCACGGATTTGGTGTCCGCAGCTATTTGAATAGGATAGGGGTATTTTAGTCTTTACACTTAATGTATAAAGGCTCATTTGAGTTTGTTAGTGCATTTTCTACATGGCATTACATGTATAAAGACACATGTGAATATCAACTGAAAGCAACAAAGATTAAAAGTTTGACGAACTCCAGCAATTATCAAGGGGGAGTCTGTTAGTACATGAAATGTGACAAGTGCTGGGAGTTGGACCAACGTGTCCCTTAGTCTTCGTAATTTGGTCTTGGTATGAAGTTCATTCGTTATATCATGCAAAAGGAGATTCAACAATGAGCACGAATGTGAGAGGATCTAGCATAATGAATGTGAAAGTCAAGTTCTAATGAATGTAGCATGCATATGAGACGAATGAGCAAACTTAAAAGTTAACAAATGGGAGCTAATCAACTTCAACATGTCTAGCGAATGATTGTCAGCATGTAATGAATGAGTCATGTTAGTATTAACGAATGTGAGCTGTATATATAAATAGGATTCGGTTAGATAGGAAGTTAGTTACACATAGTGAGAGAATAGAATATCTTACGAGACACCGATCTGTACCGAATCTCTGCCGAAATTTCTAATGAACTTCAACGCGTTATTATTTACATCTAGTGTACGTGCTCGGTCGTTTTCGTTCACCGATTAGTACCGAAACGCACCGAAACAAAGTCCGTGCGTTTTCGGTTTCGTAGATCAATATTGAGTTAGATCCGCATCGGGAAAAACAATATTTGGTATTAACGGAGGAGCTCGGATCTGAGCTAGGATCGAATCGCACTCGTATTCACTCTTGAAAAGTGTTTGGACGGATGAGTGGTGTTTGGGAGGGAGAGCCTGATTCGATTAACAATAATCAATAAACTGGATGAACACAAACATGCAATCGAAACACAAACATAAAGATGCGGCAGTATGATTTCTTTAGTCAAAAGATTGTCATGAAGAGCACTCAAGCATACACACTAAAGATCAGCCGCCCCGGGAGAGCTCATCCCAGAGGCGGAGACTCTCTATCTCTCTTAGGGATAAAACCCTAATTTTCACGTAAAATTCAATATGCACCCTCTCTCATGCTAGACAAATAAACAAATAGATCTATTTATACTACCCTAGCATGTCTTGGTCATCATTCATCAAGCCATCCACCTTTGGTTGAGACCAATAATATTAATATATTTTTCACCCATAATAATAATTTGATGCGTCGGTTTAAAATATAAGTCCCAACAATATATAAATATAATTTGGTTCTATCATTTCACAGGTTTCAAAAATATTTAATGCTACAGTAACGAGTACGAGCCCGGTTTTGGCCCGTTTGACCTTTAGTTTGGTTTTTAAAGCAATATATCTCATAAATAGTTTAGGGTCAGATTATATACCACAAAAATATTATGTTTAGGACTGTAAAAAGAAGTCATAATATTATTTAGGTTGCATGGCTCGTTCTTAGTTAAACGAGTTACAAAAGTGTGAAATCAAAAAGTTTTTAATACACGGTTTATTATTAGGGAAAATGAATATGAGGAGGTTGTAGCGTATCTAACTTAGATGCAAAACTATCAAAACTACGTAGTTTTGATAAAATACATCTAAAAAATAAATTAATTCTTTTTATTTCCTATTTCTTCTCCCGTAATATGATAACGTTTTGGCTAAAAATAGTCTAAGATTTAATTCATTTTTTATGATTACTATTAACTAACATATTAATTTCAATTCTTTATGTTTGCAAACAATTAAAAGAATTTTTTGTACAATTGAACCGATGAAATATTTCTATACAAGGCAAAAGAGGTTAAATTACAGTAGCATGTTTCCATGATTTTCAAACAGTTAGAAGGATCAATTGCGAAACACATCCGAGTTGAAGATAATATAAAATATTTTCTGAAATTGATTTCATAAATAATATGTTCATATTAAATCCAAATTTTTATGTTCACGGAGACTTATATGAAATTTTGTGAAGATTGAATTGATAGAAAGTTTTTATTCCAAGGGAAAGAGGCTATGTTACTCTATTATGATTCTATTATTTTCAAACACTAGAAAGATTAGGAAGAAACACATTCGAGTTAAAGACAATTATATATATAATATTAAATTAATTCGTAAATAGTTTTATTCGTATGAATCTGAAACCACAATTGAAATAGTGTTTCATATGTCATTGCTGGTTAGTGTTGAATAGCAAGTAGTTAATCAAAACGAGGAGATATTTAAGGAAGACAAAATAGGAGATAAACACACAATTTATTTTTTAGTTAAAATTTATCAAACTACGTAGTTTTGATGGTTTTGCATCTAAGTTAAATACGTTATAGCCCCATATTCACTTTCCCCTTATTATTATCAGCTGGTTTTAGAACTTGAATAAACGCGTTTAATTTGGGGAAATAATGTTAGGTGTCCAGAAGTTAACATACTCACATATCGGTTTATTTTTCAAGCTAATTTACTCTTAAACGAGTTACTGAATGGTCCATTAATTAGGCACGTGTTTTGGGCTGCTCTAAATATGATTTTTATAGTTTTAACCCAGTTATATAATATGCATGTTCTGGAATAAAGTTAAATGGTTTGGTTCATAGCCTCATAGTTTGGTTTTATAAATTGAGTTTTCGGTTTAATAGTTAAAGGTTTTAACTTCGTGGTTATGTTATATCCGATTTTAACATGTATTTCATTATAGTTTTATGTTACATATTAATATGTTTTCGTATGGTTTACAGGTTGAGTTTCACATGGGTTTAACACGGCTGCAAAGCATACAATCAACATACAAACACAACAAATATGAGCTTTAGGGTTTCACGAGTACAAGTGAACTCCTGTTCCTGAACTGAATCCGTGAGCAAAACAGAAAGCTTTGGGCTATGAGTTGGGATTGAGTTTTAGGTATCAGTTGTAAAAAATTCCAGAAATAGGTATTATAAACTAGTTGTGACGAGTAGTTTGTAGAACCAATTAAAACTTGTATGTGGAAAGCTAACCCTAACGAGCACATTCACTAATCATTGACTCGTCACGACTAAATAAGTTTCATACCTCGTAATCAACGCCCACGAGTAATTCATAAGTCTTTTAGTTGCGACGACTAGTTTACCCAGTTTACATTCCCTACACAAGTAGTTTATTAGTAGTTAACTCGTCGCGAGTAGTTTAACCTTATAATCTACCGTCGCGATTAAAGGACTTATGAATTACTCGTAGGCGTTGATTACGAGGCATGAAACTTATTTAGTCGTGACAAGTAAATAATTAGTGAACGTGTTTCTTATGGTTAGTTTAAGAAGACGTAGCAAATTCTAATTTGTTTCAACAAGCTACGCGTTAAGACTAGTTTATAGTATCTATTTTTGAAATTTATTTTGCAAATGCTACTAATACTAGAAATTTGTTTTTATGTATTATTTAAATCTGATTACTCCAACCCTACCTAAATGGGAGAGATTATTACGGTGGAGTCTGGGTTGTAGAATTATGATGAAGGAGGTGTGTTGGAATGTACGAATCCGAGTGGTAGATTTCTTCATCCAATCCGCTCAAGTAAGCATGCATTCCATTCATCAATCAAATCAAATCTGCTTCATATTTCTGATTCAATTTAAAACAAACAAACAAACAGCAACTCCAAGTTCCTCCGATGGTCAAGTACACAGCATTCTCCTTCTTCGCTCAACGATTCTGCCCCATCATCTCCAGGTTATTTTTCTCTATCTCTACTTAATAATAATAATATATGTATACTTTCAGCTTCCTAAGTTTGCACTAGATTTTCTCATATGCTTATTATGTGCCAATTTAGGTGCCTTTTTTATTTTATGCTTCAAGTTGTATCATTATTTTACTGTCTTTCAAAGATCCTTACAGGGTGTTACAGGACACTGGCTTTTACAACCACTTAGAGAAAGCAATCTTCAGCTCTTTGCTCTTATTGCAATATGGATTTCAAGCAAAGTATGCATGCTATTTCATTCAACCTAAACCCCCCCCCCCCCCCCCCCCCCCCCCCGGGGGGACTTTCATATATATTTTAGGTTCAAGGGGACATATATATGAAAGTATCCTTTTTTTTACTATACATGAAAACTTTTAAGCACCTTATTAAAAATTCAACAACTCCCAGATACACGATTCTCTTCCCTTAACCGTTATGAAGTTGAAAAGTCTGGCAGACAAGACGATACACGACCAGCATTTTACAACCAGAGATTTTGCAGAAGCAGTAAGCAAACTTTTTCTCTTTATGCCACTGCTTTTATTAAAACAGACACATTTATTTTATGATTCTCATAGAAACGGATCAACAAACTTGTGCAGGAAGTGATCTTCATGCAGGTAGATCTTTGTACCATATTTATATAACAACCACATATAAATATATAATAACCACCTTTTAATGACATCTTAATTTATCGTCATGAAGATATTGAATTTTGAGATCGGCACATCCGATATCACCTTCAGGTTCCTTGAAGACCTACTTATTCAGTTGAAGTGCGTGTCCATATATCATTTTCATACTTTTATCTTATAATTTCTTTGTTTTAACTTAATCGCATTACATTATTTTTCATTCTGCGAGTTTAGAGAAGTTGCAACAATTGGGGATCATTTGGATCTTGAAGTATGCATGGATATTATGGATCTTCTTTATGAAAATGAGGAAACAACAACGCTTTATGATTCTCCACATTCTCTGGCTGCATCAGTCCTGGTATGTTTCTAATAATTATTTAAATTTAAATAAGCATGGTTTATGTTTAACTATTATTCGTCACTTGGTTAGGAAGCGTTATTTGTTCATGCAGGTTGCCTCGTATGTCATTTCGGTTCCTAAACAAAGATGGGAGTTTCCTCTTATTCCTTGGGGTAAGCTTTCTCTCTATGCGACCATGATTATACATATAACACATTCATACAGGCTGATAAGAACAAACTTTAGATAAGATATAGAGCTGTGCTTTCAGCTATGAAAACCCGTTTAAGGCCAAAGTTAAACGGGCTGTGTTTAGGTTGACTTTTTTAACCCGTTTGATCAAACACGTACCGGTTTAAAATTATATAAAAAATTTATAATGTCAGCTTGTTTAACCCATTTGTTACAGCCACCAACTTGTTTATGACCCATATATAACTTGGTTACAACTCGTCGACCCGTTTAGATAAAGAATACATGTCATGTTGTGTTGCATGATTTTTAACTGTGTCTGAGTTATGGCTGATATTTCTGAAAGAATATATAAATATGGGTCGGTTGGACATATCAATTAAACCGTCCGGGAGCCCACCGATCTGACACAACTCTCACTTCTAATTTTATGAGATATATATGTTGGCGTTGAGCACAATCGTGTAAAATAGTTGACATGACGTCCCATTTGAAAAAAATTCAATCACGAGTGTCCCTTTGGCATGTCAGCTATCTACACAGTTGGCACCCGATGACGTCCCGAGTAATACGAGTGCGTGTACGGTATGCCAAATTTTTAAGCATGTTCACAAAACTAAAACTCAAATGAATATTTATAGTCTTAATAGTTAATTAAACCCAGATTAATCAAAACATAACATGATTTATAAATTGTTTTAAAAATGAATTCTAAAAAGACGGGGTGAGAGAGGCTCGAACTCTCGACCTCAAGATCACTCGCCTTGCTATGAGACCTACGCGCTAGCCAACTGTGCCACCACCCCTTGTGTTGTTACACTCGGTTTCTTTTTTTAAATATGTGGATTTTTTTATTAAATTAATCTTTTTTATTAAAATTAATCTTTTATTAAATTAATCACATGCACCAATCTCCTAACTTTAATATTTCAGAAATATATAAAACCCCCCATATTCAAATTGAACCAAACAAAATACAACGGGGTTTAAACAATGCACGGGTTCATTTAAGTTTGGGGTGTTAATCATGTCGGGCTGAATTCTTCAACATGAACACGAGCTCATTTTTATTCCTGTTAAAAAACATTAACTCTAAACCACACACACTCAAAAATCGTGTAACCCGCACATGACTTGTTAATCAATTTATTTAAATGTGTCAAACGGGCTGGCAAGTTGTTGGTAATAAAGGGTGTAAACATGTAATTGAGATAATGGGTTGTTAAAATGGGTTAAAAGACTTAGTGGGTTGATTTGTTTAATCATGCTCGTTAAGCAAGTTGACCTAAACATGACTCGTTTAATTAAACAACATGAACACGAGCTCATTTTTATTCCTGTTAAAAAACATTAACTCTAAACCACACACACTCAAAAATCGTGTAACCCGCACATGACTTGTTAATCAATTTATTTAAATGTGTCAAACGGGCTGGCAAGTTGTTGGTAATAAAGGGTGTAAACATGTAATTGAGATAATGGGTTGTTAAAATGGGTTAAAAGACTTAGTGGGTTGATTTGTTTAATCATGCTCGTTAAGCAAGTTGACCTAAACATGACTCGTTTAATTAAACAAATCGATTTAAACTCAAATCATTATTAGAAGGCTGAACATTATAAGTTAAAATCTAATTATGTTAATGTTCGTGACCTATACACGTTAGTGTAGTCAAATGGGTTGTAAATAAGGGTGCAAACGATCCGAGCCGCTCGTAGCTACTTGAGATCGGATCGATAAAAAGATCGAATTGAGCCAAGCCTTATCGAGCCCGAGTCTCAAGTAAAGTTCATTTAGTTATTGAGCTCGAGCCTTGTAAGGGAAGATTGTTTAGGCTTGTCTAGCCTTGACGAGCCTAGTGTATTTTTAGGTTTAACTATTTTTGACTTCTATTTATTAATTTTACACTGCACAACCGAGCTCAAGCCGAGCTATGGCTCGTTTAAATTATCGCACACAAGTTCGAGCCGAGCTTAGGGTTGTTAATATTATTCTTAAAATATATAAAATAATTAAAAATGTATAAAAATTAATTGTTAAATAATAAACGGACCGAACCCGAGCTGAGCCCAAGCTCGAAATAGTGACTTACCAACCGAGCTCGAGCTTTAGCAAAAGAGTCTGAAATAAGCCGAGCTCGGGTTTGGATCGGCTCGTTTACACCCCTTGTTGTTAATGAGTTTTAATAAAGTCTCATGAACAGGCTAACAAGTTGAACATATAAATTCTATATTTTCTAATTTTTTAAATTTTAATTAAAAAATGATCGACCTAGTAGAGCCTAAACATAAGTGTTTTAATATGATTATATGTAGTGAAATATGGGATGGCATGCAAAGAGGAAGAGATCATACAAGTTGTCACTTACATACTGAAACATGTGTTACAGCCATCATCTTCATGTTAGGCCGTTAGGGTGCTTTCGCAGCGAATTTAAATGTTGCCCGACGTCCCGTGTAATACCAACTGTGGGTGAAATTTTCGAACAAATTCACAGCACTAAACTTGAATGGATGTTTATATCTGGGTTCCTTGCTCCTATATTCGTGATAATATATTGAAGCGCCTGTTTTGAGAATAGTCTAAATAAATAAATTAGGGAAAATTCACAAGATAGCCCATAGAAAAACAACCACCAACAACAACCATACCCAGTATAAATCCCACCGATAGCAAAACTGTTAGCAGGGTCTGGGGAGGGTGGGATGTAGACAAACCGTACCTCCATCCCAAGGGATAGAGAGGTTGCTTCCAGAGAGACCCCAGGCTCGAAAGCCATATGCATGAGATCAATAATAATAGTGATATTAGTAATGAATACTAATATGTGTTATAGTAATAATAGTGATATTAGTAATGAATAGATCATTAATAGTGATATTAGTAATAGTAATGATAGTGATACTAAATATGGAAAATTAATAATAGTGATATTAGCGCTTAAAATTAAATGTGTGTTATAAATACTAATTTGAGGATAGGGTATTATAGTAATATATCATTTTTCACTCGAAATAAGGTGAAGAAACACCCCCTATGATAGAAATAAAATCAAAACTCTACGTTTCTCCTAAAAGTCCTTAGCGTTAATCCAATGTCTCCACGAATTCCTATCCTCAACCATGTCCTCGGAGAGGTGCAAATCTAGCAAATCATGCTTAATCCTCTCAAGCCAAGTTAATTTGGGACGTCCTTTATCCCTTCTCCCCTTTATACTAATTGTTTCTACAGATCAGACAGGAGCCGTCGTCTCTCTTCTCTTCTCTTAACATGTCCAAACCATCTCAATCTCCCCTCTCTTATTTTATCTGAAATGTTAACAACCCCTAATCTCTCTTGAAAAACATTATTTCTTATCCGATCCAATCGTGTGTGCCCACACATCCACCTTAACATTCTCATTTCTGCAACCTCTAGCTTACGCGCATGTGACTTCTTGATGGCCCAGCAGTCTGTTCCATATAACATCGCCGGTCTAACCGCGACCCTATAGAATTTACCCTTTAGCTTGTTTGGGAATCTCTTGTCGCACAAAACTCCTGTAGTTGCCCTCCATTTACTCCATTCAACTTGGACACGGTGGGCTACGTCACTATCTATTTCCCCGTCACTCTGGACAAACGATCCTAGATATTTGAACCTTGTTACCCGCAGAACCACTTGGTTTTCGATGGTGATCTGGATCTCCTCATCATCGTTTATCCCGCAAAAGTTACAATGGAGATACTCGGTCTTTGAGCGACTAATCCTTAAACCTTTATTTTCTAGAGCTGCTCACCATTCCTCTAACCTCATGTTCAGATCTTGTTTTCTCTCGGCCACTAAGACAATATTGTCTGCGAACATCATGCACCAAGGGACTGTCTCCTGAATTGACTTTGACAACTCGTCCAAGATTATTGCAAAAAGGAAAGGGCTTAGTGCTGAGCCCTGATGAAGGCCTACCTCCACCGGGAATAAGTCAGTATCTCCCAAGGGCGCACAGACACTTGTTGTAGTGTTGGCATACATATCCATAATCATCTCTATATATTTCCATGGGACCCTTTGCCCTCAAGGCTATCCCAAAGCAGTCGACGTGGCACATTGTCGTACGCCTTTTCTAGGTCAATGAACATCATATGTAGATCACGCTTCTACTCCCTATACTTTTCCATGAGTCTTCTTAGGAGGTGTATTGCCTCTGTAGTGGACCGCCCCGGCATGAAACCAAATTGGTTCACTGAAACCCTCGTCTAATTCTAGTCTCTATAACTCTTTCCCATAGCTTCATAGTATGACTTAGTAGTTTGATGCCTCTATAGTTCCCACAACATTGGGCGTCTCCTTTATTCTTATAAATAGGTACCACAACATTGATGCCTCTGCTCCTCCATAGCCCGGAGAGAAATCCAAATTAACTCCTTTTATTTTAAAATTCCAAAAAAGTCCTTCCAAATCTCGTCTGCTCCGACTGTTCCCCGTCCAAGCTCCCCCCCCCCTTCCATATTTGCACCAACTCCGTCTTCCCCGTCCAAGTTCGCACTGAACTCGTCTTCCTCGTCCAAGTTCACACCAAATTCGTCTTCGTTGCTCAACTTCTAAAATATTCTCCATTTAAGTTTTATTTTAATATTAGATTAGTATAATTAATTTCATTTATGTTTTTTTATGTTTTTGTTTTATCTCTTGAAATATAAAATTTTGAATATATTGTTGAGACATACTTATTTTAATCTACGTACCGACATAAATTTTGTTCAAAACCAAGTTGGGTCAAGCTTTTATTGAACGTTTCGACATAAATTTGACCCAACTCGGTTTTGAATAAAGTTTATGTGGGCGCGTAGATAAAAATAAGTACCGTCTCAATGGTATATTCGAAATTTTATAAAACTTTATATTTCAAAAGTTATAAAAGAAAACAAATATAAACGAAACTAATTATGCTTATATAACAACAACAAACGTACCAAGTAAATCCCACAAATAGAGAAAGTTGTAGGGTCTGGGGAAGGTGTGATATAGGCAAACCTTACCTCTATCAATGAGGATAGAGAGGCTGCTTTCAAAGAAACCCCGGCTCCAAAGCATGCAACATACATACACACACGCACCAATAACAAAACATATAGTGATAAAGTGGCATAGTTAAATATCAGTACATATGAAATCATATAATGTAAATAGACATACCAACAAATGAACAAACACAAGCAAAATCAACCTAAAAGTAAAAGAGTCTAAGTCCATACGCTAAAATCCAACCTTATTCTACGTCTCCATTAACTCCTGTCATGGACCATGTCCTCAGAGAGGTGCAACTCTAGCAAATCTTGTCTAATCTGCTTGTTTAGGCAACTTGGATATTTTAGAAATTGGACGAGGAAGACGGATTTGGTGCAACTTGGATGGGGAAGATGAGTTTGTTGCAAACTTGGACGGGGAAGACGAGAAAAATTCTAAAACAGCCAGATCTGATGAGTTTTGATGTTTCCTCAAAAATTGACGGAGCCGACGGGTTCTCTTCATATTTGTTCAGACTTGTCAGAATTTCTACACGTGGCACCTTTTTAGTGGACAATGAAACCCGTCGAAACATTTCCCAAAGTGTCGCCCTAGTCCGAATTTCCCATAATATTTCTGGAATTTTTAAAATTTAAGGGCTCTTTTGTGTTTCTCTATCTAAAAAAAGGACACTTTTAGGAATTTTCCCAATAAATTATAGGCAATAGAGTTTGGTTAATCATAGTTTTGATATAAGTTTTCAACTTCCAAGTTTAAAGTGGATTTAATATTTTAGTTCCTGACCTTTCTCCGGCTTGTTTATTATCAATACGTCAAACCCGGTTCAAACTTTGTTAAAAATAAGTGAATATTAAAATCTTGATTAAAAGTACTAGGGTAAATTGATAGCAGTCAGTTGTTTTGACTTTTATTAGTCAAACTGCAGGTATAAGCTAAACTTGAATTAATTGGCTGTAGATTGATTACAAGGGACATTTTAGTCATAGTGCAGGTTGGGGTTTTGTTTATTTCATGTTCAGTTTTGTATACCGAGCAGTGAGTTACGGGTTATTTGTTAGTAAACGGGTTTGGTTTTGGTTAACTTCGGGTCGCTATTTTTGGTCGCTTACTATTAGTACACCCATGTGATTGGGCTGGGAACTGAATTGTATGTGTGACAGTATGTAGGTGTATGCATGTTTTCTTATATGGTATGTCTATATATGTAAATGTATCGTGCTTGTATGCGTATATACCCATTTGTTCTTGGAGATTAGTCAGACAATTCTTGTTGTATTTTGCCTTGTTCTTTGTTTCCAACAGCCAAAATTTAGTTAGTTATTGGAATAGTAACATTTTTTTCCTTTTGCTTATTGACATATATGCAGACGACATGGTACTAATGTGTTGTGTGTTAAAACTTAAAACCAGGGGAGATATAGTTTATATGCTTATTGATATAACACTTATCAAGTCTGAATGTAGGCTCGAGATCAGGTAATCGTTTAAGCCAATTGATTGTGGCCCCCGACATAACTCACAGGTGTTGTTGATATTCCTTATTATACTAAAAATGTTCCTTCCAAGATGCAAAACAAATTTAATCCGGGGTATGGGATGAAGAGTTAGGGAAACAATGGTGCGGGTCATGGATTTTGCAGTTGACTTGATTTTGTGTTCGTTTGCATAAGAGGCCAGAGCCTAATGCAATGGTATTCGTTAAGTGGGCGGGCGGGGCAACGGGTTTGGATCAAAATGGTGTAGTTTTTGAAGTGTTTGTTTGAGTTGACCTCTGCGTAAGTTATTGGAAAATGACGTGCCTGATCCAGCTGTAATGCTACATTACAAAGACCGAATTAAAAATATAGTTACTATTTTGACCTGTTAAGAGAGATTAACTAACAATTGCTTATCTTTAATTATGAATGTACATGGACATTTGCAATGGGTTTTTAAATGTTGCATATCCAGTTGCACATATTTATTAAAAGGATGGAACCTTTCAATATTGTGTTTACGGAGCCTATCCAAGGTTATCAAGCTAATTTTCGGTATAGTCTGTATCTTTCAATACAACGATTACACAGGTTTATTTTTTCTTCTCTTTTTTTTCCAGTTAACGGAAATGAATCCAAACAAGGATAATTTTCCATATTCTTTGTACGACTTGTGAATGACTTCCACACTGTAATTTGAATGTTTTTTCTATTGCAGTTTGCAACATATCAGTTTGCACCTGCTATTGAATTTAAATGTCACTATTCTTTTTTGTGCATTCAGACTTGTGAATCTTTCCCGCACTATAATATTTTGTTTTCATTTTATGACAATTTGGGACCTGCTTTAAATGGTTTTATCAATATATTACGAGATGAATGATAAACTATCAGAATCGAGTATTGTGTTGCAAATAGTCGTTGCTGCATCGCGTTTAACTTTTGTATAAATTTCTTATTTTTTTTGTTTGTATCCTAAACTATGCCGAGTACAAATTTGACCATACAAAATATCGGTACCTTAATGTAGGGATGAGCAAATTCGGTACCGGTATCGAAATCGCTAACGATTTGGTACCATCCGTACTTAATCGGTACCAAACTTTTGAATTTCGGTATCGGTACGGTAACGGTAATTCCCGAATTTTACCTTAAATACGGTACCGGAACCGAAATTTCAGTACCGGTTTCAAGAATTTGTGATTGTTGGGATCGGGATTTTCGGTACCGGTACCGGTCTCATCCCTACCTTAATGAACCAGTCCCATATTGACCGAATCTCCCTTGTGTTCCTGCGACAAAGCGCGGGCTCTTCTGCTAGTAATGGTATAACTAGGTTAGTGTCCCGTGAAACACACAGATAAAAAATATAGAAAAACGTCAAATATACATATAAAAATTACATATTGAACACTACAGTTTTATAAGATAAAGTATTACAGAATGAATATTAATGAATGGGTAATTGCATGATTTGAAATTAAAATCACAGCTCTAACATTGTTTTTCTATTCAAAAAAACCACATATAAAGACAAAGTAAGTAAAATTACACCTTCAAACATCTTTTGTATTTAAACCATCAAACAAACCAAAAAAAAACATACTAATAAAAAACTTTCATCTTGTATTAAGTAACCTATAGGTAATGAAGTCCTTTTCATTAGCCCCCAAAACTATGCAACATCCAAAAAGTCTTCCATCTTTCACACACACTGAAATACAAACACATATACAAGGTGATAAATTCAAAAACAAAGAAATTAGGAAAATAACAACTGAACATTCGTTTTAACATTCAAACTAAATAGTTATAAAAAGAATAACTTACTTTCAATATATAATGTTTGAACATCCAGTGATTCTACAATATGAAAATTTGTAAAACAAATTACATATAAAATTTTATATGATTTAATGTAAAAACATTATATTTACATACCGTTAATCATCTTCATCATATGCTTCTAAAAATTTCATTGTAGGCATTTGTTGTATGTCCTAGCATCATATTGCGTTGTTTCAATAATGAGCAATGATGGTTGGGTAAATGTTAGTTAGTTTTATATATTAATTAGTTATATTTAGGTTAATAAATGGATGAACATTAGTACTTCAAGCATTGATATGTGTTGTCAGGACATTGGAAGTTAAGGAGCTTAAACGAGCTAATTCAAAGCCATCCAGATGAAGATTAAGCAAGCCTCGAGAAGATAGAAGCATTGGGAAACATATATTGAGGGTTAAGAAGGATTTGGGAAAGGATTGGATGAGAAACCTAAAGCCGAAGTGAAAACTGAACAAGATGGGTTACCAGGAAAGTGTCTTTTAGTAAAACGGGCATATCTCAGCCTAGAAAATGAGTTACGGAATCCATAATATATGAATTTTGGGTTTCTCAATGAGACGAATCTGAATATGAAGTCAGTTTGCACCTTCGCGTGGCGCAAAGATGCAGGAGGGTCATCGCGAAGTTGCTTAAAACCAAAAAAATCTAGGTTTTGCCTTATATAAACCCATTAACCCCACCATTCGGTATATCACGACTTCCAGAGGCAAAAAGGGCTGCGTGGGGCGATTTTCTACCATTCCAAGGCTTCCGGTTCATCTCGAGTTTGTATGCCATTAAAGATAAGTCGTTTAATTGATACGTCGATGCTCGGCTAAATCCTTTGTTCGTTCTAGGCTAGGGTTTTGTGTAATTCTCCTTAAGACCAGATTCATGTGCCTAATGTTTATGAACTTGATTTAGTTTATTGCTTTTATCTTGTTCAATTGATTGCTTGGTTGTTTAAACAATTTGTGTTTGAGATTATTGATGAATACATCACTTGTTTGGTTTTGTTCATCAACATTTAGGGTTAGGCTCTTGTGTCTTTGAACTATTAATCATAAACTATTGTCACTTAATTAGTTTTCATAAAGTATAAATTGGTAATTGTGTAAATCGAGTTCAATTGTGTCAACAATTCGGTTAGGGTATCGTTTGTCATCACTATCGTTTGTTAGGGTATCGTTTCTCTTAAATGTATATTAAGAGAAATAGCTAGAGCAGATAAGATATGTGATGGTATAAGATAGTATATGATAATACCAGATGATCCTACCGTTCCAAGGTGTTGGAGTATTTATAGCCGAAAGTAGGTTTCCAAGCAGGTACAGCCAGCTGTATAATATTCCTTTTCTACCAACTGTGGGCTACGCACGTGCCATGCTGGTGGTTGGTGGGTAGGCAGCGGCTGATAGTGACATGGCCGGCTGTGTACTATTCCTTTTCCACCAACTGCAGGCTATGTACGTGCCACGACAAGGGTTGGTGAGTAGGCAGCGGCTGATAGTGACATTTTGTACTAGAGCGTGCTCCTCGTCGTACTGTTGTCAGTGAGCTGTCACCCTGTGATTGGTTCATGGGCTGCTTTGGTCAGATCTTGTCTATTTTGTCCATACCTTGGCAGGTATAGTACAAAAGATCCTCCAGAAGCGTACGGACTGGCTCATTTGGGTGGGAGTATTCCCGCCTTGCTCATTCCTTCTTAAGGTGACATTACTGAATTATTGAGAGTTAGTGCCTTGTGCGTGTATCCTTGCTATTAGTGCGGGTAGCCTTCCCTGATGGCTTGTATCCGCAGCTGCGGGAACATGCGGGGTACTTCACCATTGGGAGGCTTTTCCTGCGGGAACAGCTGGCGTACTGCGCGTAAGGTCTTCATCTCTCTGAGCATGGTGGCTCCTGCGGAACCATTTGGTCTTTGCGCAGACTTCCCTCTTCAAGGTGAGTCTTGCGGGTCCAACTGGGCCCTGCTGGGACCTACCTCTTCAAGCCCCCCCAGTCCAATGTTCTTCTCATGAATTGTTAATAAGTGAGGTGAACTTTTGGACTTAAGCAAAAGGTTTTGAAAAGTGTTTTTAGTTTTAAGGTTTTCCGTGGGGATTCTTCCCGCGGTTTTCCTAATGTCACGTGCAGAAATTCCTGACTTTTCTGCTTGATCTTTGGGTATGATGCAGGTAGGTGTGTAACCTCCTCGCAACTCAGGAGCGTTGAGTTTCACTTGTGTAGATTCTCCACGAGGTTTTGGTAGTTTTAGACATAGTGATCAATTATGTTAAACAACCAATTCCATCTTGGAGCTTCAAACAATCTAGTTGTCAACGTTCCCGGTATGCGGGGATGTTATTTCCCTTTCCACAAGCATGGCCTAGAAGATCCTTCTTGGTTTCAATTCCCTGCAAGTGCTAAGTATGTGAAGGGTTTCGCCTTGACACTGTACCCACACTCGTCTTATAGTTACTTGATTTCCAAGGTATTCTTGGCTTCAATTCCCTGCAGGTGTTAAGTATGTGAAGGGTTTCGCCTTGACACTGTACCCGCACTTGTCTTACGGTTTGTTGGTTACCAAGGTATTCTTGGCTTCAATTCCCTGCAGGTGCTAAGTATGTGAAGGGTTTCGCCTTGACACTGTACCCGCACTTGTCTTACGGTTTCTTGGTTACCAAGGTAAGGGGGTATATTCCCTCTTATTTATGAATCTTTGAATCTTTTTGAAATTCGAAGAGTTGGTGAAAGGATAAGAACAGTCCAAACTGTTGAAGGGACGTTAGCGTCGTCCGACAGTTTCTTCTGACAGTTTCAGGATGTGCAGGCAGTTATGGCGACGTGACAGTATATGGTCATTCCAAACATTTTTTCAGGCGCGTGGGCGCGAGTTTTCGGGCGCGTGTGCGCGAATTTTACGGCACGCGTCCTGTCGACAGCTGTTGCCAGCTTGCTTTCCACGTGTCGTTGTCTCATTGTGCCTGTGCTTTTCCCTCTCCCCCGCATTAAATTCATCGCATTCATTGCGATGGGTATATAAAGGGGGAAGATGATGCATCTCAACTTACACCTTCACTTCACTCTTCTTCTAAACGATTTCTGGCAAATACTCTAACTTTTCCGCCGAGCATTCTCCTGAAATCGTTCTCTTTCATACCTCCAAAATGTCTTCTACTCATGATCCTGAGGTTATGCCGAAGAGTCCGACGTATACCCTGAGAACCCGATGTCCGCGTCTGACAAGGACGATAAGAGTACTGCTGGCGAGTGCCAGTGTGCTCTTTCTGTCGATCTATACAGCTATATCGTCAAGAAGTTCATGCTCGATCCTTACGGGCCTGAGTTTCCGGAGCCTCACCAGACGGTGTACGATGCCCCCAAGGGTAAGATAGGGGTTTATGCCTCATCCTTCCTATATGGGAATCTCAGATTCCCATTAACGAAGTTCGTATACCGCGTTCTGGAGAACACGGTGTACATTTGACGGAGGTGCACCCGATGGCGATTGCAAAGGTTCGCCACTTTGAATGGGTGTGCCGCATTCTGGGCGTTGAGCCCCGCGTCGACCGCCTGATGACCTTCTATTCCTGGAGGTGCATCAAGGGCTGGTATACCTTGGTCACTCGGATCAAGGGTTTGAAGATCTGTGCTACCGAGCGCAGTCTTCGGTCTTGGAAGCGGGAGTTTTTCTATATCTCCGCTCGCGTCGTCCCCATAGCGATGACGTTCAAGAACGGGAGAGCACTCCCCAACCTTCACGCCTCCAACTACCAGGAGACTGAATGGTTTACCAAGATCTCCCGGATCCAGACTCCGGTTTACCGCTTTGCGGAGTCTGGGATGGTGATGCTCGGGATGAGCCGGGTATGGAAGGATGCCGGTTCTGGGACGCCGCAGGTACCTATCATCCTTGAATACGGTTCGAATTCTATTCCCTACGGTATGCTCCATCTCTTTTTGCTGATTTAGGGTTTTTCTTCTAACTGTTTTTCTGTTTATTTTCAGAGGGAAACAACTTGCAATCTCTTCTGCAACCGCGTGAGAGCGGTGGTCCCGCTCGGCTGGGTACTCGTGCTCTTGATGAGAACGAGTTGCCCATCCTGGAGCAAACGGCGGATAGGTTCGTGGAGGTCTACCCGCCGGGACACGAGATTTTGAGCGCCACGCGGCCAGGTAAGGGATTCTTTAACCCTCGCCCTCTTCATGCTCAAACCTCTGCTGGAGTTTCCCTAATTTTATCATCTTCTGATGAGGGATCCGCAGATGGGCCTTTTTCGTGAGGAAGAAGAAAGCTGCCGGTGTGAAGGGCAAGGCGAAGGTCGCCTCCACCGCCGATCAGGGAAATCGGTCCGACTCGGAGACCGAAAGCGAGGATGCAGTGGGGAACCCTGGTGATGGTGAGACCACTGTTCCGGAGGTTGAGACAGCTGTCACCTCCGGGCAGCCCAGTACGACGACGGTGACCGGCGTGAAGAGGCCGGCTCCATCGGGTTCGTCCCCGCCTGTCAGAACCTTCAAGCTCAAGAAAACTCGTAAGTATAAATTAATCTTACCCGCAATTCTTTGCGCCATTGTTTTTAATATTTTGTCTTCATGCTGGCATGGATGCAACCGCATTCCAGAGTGGAGCGGGAAGGAGCATCTCTGGACCCATGACGGTAGGTTTGGTCAATCTACCCGAGGCGATGACCCAGGCGGCTGCACCTGTTTGCAGTGTTGGTTCAGTTGCTCATCCCGTTGAGGCAACTGTTCCAATTGTGACGTCATCTCCGCCGGCTGTCAGTGCCATCTTTACTGCATCCTTCACTGAGCCGGCGGTGATTTTTTCTGCGGGCTCCTCCGCAGCGGCGGCCTCGGTTGTGAGTTCACCTCCAGTGAGTTCACCTCCGATGGTCTCTACCGCGGCGGCTTCAACCGTGCCTCCGACACCGGCGACTACCTAGTCCCCGGCCGGTTCATCAGGTATGTTCAGGGTTGGGGCTTCTAGCCAATCTCTGCCTCCTTCCCATCTGCCTGACCTCTTGGATGGATATCCCTTAGGTTCGGGTGATGGGTTTGGCGGCTACCGGCCTGTTGTCGACCCTACAGGTGCGTAGGGTTATTTTGGCCTATTATCTTTTTTTTATTTTTTTTATCATTTTTTCCTAACCGCTTTTTGTTTTTGCAGTTTCGGATTCCAATGAGGTGTATGTTCCACGATGGAACATCCGCCGGGGAACAACCCTTCGAACGGCTGTGGACTGCGTCGAGTGGGCACGTCACGCAGCCCCAAGTGGTGCGTTGGGGGAAGCCATGTCTAGCTACCAGGAGGGTAGGTTGACGAATGAGCTTCGGATTCTCCTTGCCCGGATGCAGCCGCGCGTCGAGTTGCTTTGTCGTGAAAACGACAAGTTAAAGGCGGCGCGTAGCCAGGAAGTGGCTCAGGCGCGGGCTATCCGGGAGGAGAACAGGAGACTTGCCGCCATTGCTGCGGAGAACGAAAAGGCCTTCAAGGCTGTCGAGGTTGAAGTTCAGGCCCGGCTCGAGGCCCGTTCCAAGGCTACCCAAGCTGTTAACGAAAAACTTAGGTTGGCTAAGGAAACTGCGCGGAACGCGACCGAGAGGGCCACCAGAGCTGAAGCCATTGCTGAGCCTTTGCGCGCTGAGAATGAGGGGCTTAAAGCCAAACTAGAGAGGCTTCAGCAGGCTCATGATGCTTTGGCTTTAGAAGATGCCAAAAAGCTCCAAGAGATCTTGGACCAGAGGGGTATGCTTGACCACACTGAGCGTAAGCTGAAGGGCGTTGAAGAGGCTGCTGCTAAGGAAGTGTTGCTTGCCAACCTTAACAAAAATGAAGCCGAACGCGCCCGTGACCAAGCTCAAGCTGCCCTCCAGGAAGCTCTGATCACCAAGGAATGGCTTCTACGAGAAGCGTTGTCGCAGGTATGCGTAGCTTCATAATATCTTTACGCTTTTCTTTATACTTAGAAAAGTTTTTGATACATATATATATATTTTTTTGTAGGTTGTGCATCGGATCTTCACGAACACATCTTATGACGATGCCATGAGCGCATCCCTCAACGCTTCCCATGAGGATGGGGAAAAGGCTGGTTTCTTACTTGGTCTGGGGTTTGTTGAGAAGGGCATCCCGCCTTCCAACTTCCCTCTTTATGATGTGGACACTGAAGCTACTTACGACCAAGCAGTGAACCAGTATGCTGCCTTCCCGCATCCGGTGGTGGAGAAGGTGAACGAAATTGCTGCTGCTGATGATGGGCTAACTATTCTCAAGGCTATCCTTGAACCGCCACAGCCAACTGATGGTGCGGGTTCGAGTGGGTTTGGAGGGAGTGGTCCTGAAGTTTGAACCTTGAGATCCCTTCCCACCGTTAGGATAGATTTACATTACTGTAGGCGGGTAGATACCTGGCCATTCTTGTAATGTTTGAATTTTTTATGAAATATAAATGTTTGTGCGGATAGGACAGTCACTTTCACTTAATGACTTGCTTTATAAACGTTATATGACTTGATCATGCATATTATAGTTTAATTTGGCACTTGTTTTGCCTCATAAACAATATATGATTCGCTCGTGCATACTTTAGTTTAACTTAGCAATTTTCCAAGTGTTTTGGATAAGTTAACCTTTCGACGCGTGGTTGTCAATAGGTTAGTGTTCAGTTTCCTCTATCATGATTGTGCGGACAAGATCTTCACTAATAGTGCCCAGACTTAGCTTCTTTGAATTGAAGCGCGTGATGAAGTCTAGTAAAGACTCATCTTCCTCTCGGATGCAGTTGAGGATCGTCCATTGCTCTTCGGTATACTTTCTTTGTTGACTGAAGTGTTGGCTGAACTTTTGCTGGAAGTCTGCCCAATCGTAGATGTGGTGGACCGGTAGACGGTCGAACCACGCTCTGGCTGCCCCAACAAGCGTCATTTGGAACATGTAACACCACGTGGGTTCCCTCCAATTGCTGACGGTTGCCCCCGCTATGAATCTGTTCAAATGATCGTCTGGGTCAGATATACCATCATATGTGCCTATGTTGGACATTTGTTTGGCACTTTTCGGGGCAATTGCTTCCGCAATGTCCCTTGCAAATTTGGACGTTCCCGCATTTGCAACAGTTGGTCTGAAGGTTTTAGAGAAGTCACGTGGGTTTCCTCCCGCGTTTTTTGGTTTAAAGGTTTCTCCAAAATTTCTTCTGTGGAAACCTGCTTGTTTACGCTTCCCTTTCGCCCTATGGCGCGGGTTTGCGTCACTGTCAGATTCTTCCCAATCTTTATCATACTCGCACTCATTACTCATGTTAAGCTGTTGTCGAGTGCTTCCGAATTCGTCAGCCTGTTGGAGTGAACGTAAGCGTTCATCCAACTCAGCTTGGAATTCCTTCTGACGTGCTTCCGCCCACGCTTTAACTTGATCAAGTGTTTGGCGGGGGAGCCTCGTCTGTTGTCTCTCCAACTGGGTATCGGTGAATCCCAGGGGAGGATTATTTACTACACTTGCCCCCGCTTGGGTAACCGGGGTAGTGTTCGTAAATATTGTGTACTCGCCGGTGTTGCCCCCAGTAGCTGGGGTTGTGGTTACCGGAGTTTCTTGGTCACTCGTTGGCCTTGGCACCGGAGTAACCTTAACCATCTTTCCAGAGGTTTGAAAAAACTGAGAAAATTTGTTCTAGCTTTTATGCACGGATGGCGCCAATGAAGAAACACTAAGTGACCCCGGCAGATTACGGATAATCTTAGGGTTAAGTAGACGTTTCCCACGAGGGTTAGGTCCGGCAAAGATGGTTATTCTTCTGATGACCTGCAAAACAGACACCGTGAGCTCGTCACTGAGAGGGGGGGGGGGGTACCTCCTTGTGACCACCCTCCGGCGTGAGAATCAGACTAGATTGCTCTGAATATAAATGTATATTAAGAGAAATAGCTAGAGCAGATAAGATATGTGATGGTATAAGATAGTATATGATAATACCAGATGATCATACCGTTCCAAGGTGTTGGAGTATTTATAGCCGAAAGTAGGTTTCCAAGCAGGTACAGCCAGCTGTATAATATTCCTTTTCTACCAACTGTGGGCTACGCACGTGCCATGCTGGTGGTTGGTGGGTAGGCAGCGGCTGATAGTGACATGGCCGGCTGTGTACTATTCCTTTTCCACCAACTGCAGGCTATGCACGTGCCACGACAAGGGTTGGTGAGTAGGCAGCGGCTGATAGTGACATTTTGTACTAGAGCGTGCTCCTCGTCGTACTGTTGTCAGTGAGCTGTCACCCTGTGATTGGTTCATGGGCTGCTTTGGTCAGATCTTGTCTATTTTGTCCATACCTTGGCAGGTATAGTACAAAAGATCCTCCAGAAGCGTACGGACTGGCTCATTTGGGCGGGAGTATTCCCGCCTTGCTCATTCCTTTTTCAGGTGACATTACTGAATTATTGAGAGTTAGTGCCTTGTGCGTGTAGCCTTGCTATTAGTGCGGGTAGCCTTCCCTGATGTCTTGTATCCGCAGCTGCGGGAACAGGCGGGGTACTTCACCATTGGGAGGCTTTTCCTGCGGGAACAGCTGGCGTACTGCGCGTAAGGTCTTCATCTCTCTGAGCATGGTGGGTCCTGCGGAACCAGTTGGTCTTTGCGCAGACGTCCCTCTTCAAGGTGAGTCTTGCGGGTCCAACTGGGCCCTGCTAGGACCTACCTCTTCACACACGGATGATAATTATATCTGTGCTACTATCGATTGGTGGCCGAATGATAAGTGTAATTATGACCATTGCCCGTGGGGCTCCGCTTCGGCTTTAAATTTGGTAGGTATTCTAAACTTTTGATTTGAAATAAAATTGTAAACTGACATTTATGGTATCGTATTTTGATTGTTTTCAGGATTTATCGCATCCGATTCTTACCAAAGCGGTCCAAGGTTTGTTTTCTTGAGTTAAAAGTTTTGGTTTAGTCTAAACGGAAATGGGGTTGGGCCCGAAGGTGCGAACGCGTTTAGCTAAACATGTTTGGGTCGGTTTCTGGTTAAACTTGCAAACACGTGTAGCTAAACGGGTTCGAGTCGAACATGCAAACAGATTTAGCTAAACTGGTTCGTGTTGAACACGCAAGCATGTTTATCTAAAAGAGTTCGGGTCAGTTTAGGATCGAATGGGCCAACACGTTAATCTAAACCGGTGTGGAGTTTCTGGTTGAACTCACAAACACATGTAGCTAAATGCTAAATGTGTTTTATATAGCAACTTAAACTATTAGGGCATTTTTAATAATATGTCATAGTTTAAGCATAACTGGTTAAAAAAATAAAATAATGTATAAAATCAACATTTTAAAGTAGTAATATGTAAAAAAATTATTTTTTTTAGGGGGTAACGGGTCGCGTTGGTCTCAACCCACTAATACATGTGTCATGTTCGGGTTCATGCGTGTCAGACGATTTTCAAGTTCTTCTCGTGTTTGGGTTTGTATTAAATTTTCGGGTTCATATCGTGCTCGTATAAACTTTTCTGTGGTGTTTGTGTTCATCTAAAATTTTTTAGTTCATGTTAGGTTCAACCAGCGAGCACGACCCATTTAGCAGCCGTAATTAAAAATGCAAAAATTTCCCCGGTCATGCATTTTGATATTACTGAGTTTTGCTTATTGATGACTAAAAACAGCTTTTGAGCATATAAGAATACGCGTCGGAGGTTCTTTACAAGATCAAGTGGTGTATAATGCCGGGGATTACTCGGGCCCGTGCCATCCTTTTATAAAACTTAAATGGGGATTGTTTGGATTCTCCAAAGGTTGTCTTACTATGGATAGATGTGATGAATTAAATCAATTTTTTGCCAAAACAAGGTGAGATTTAAGTCTTTTTTAGCTTATCAGATAGATTATTTGTATATTAATATTTGTATGTTTATCAATGAATATGTTGATTTTGGGTTATGTTTATCATTTGTTTTACCTTAATAGGCTCGTTTAACTTACGACAGCTCGATTTATTACAAGCTCGAGCTTGGCTTGTGACTCACATTTTGGATAGATTGTACTTCTTTTGGCTCTAACCGAAAACTCAACCAATCTGAATTAAGGACGCGTCTAACCTAACTAAATTCAACCGGTTCTTTTGGTTTATTCGGTTTGGTTATCTGATTAAGCTAGTTATTATTTGGTTGAAAGCGAGATTTGTGGAACTGATAATCTAAGCGAAAACCAGATTTACAATTCAGTTTGGTTTTTTCTGGTTATATTACTGTTCGTTTTTTTTTTGCACACCCTTGTGGGTAGTTTTTTAAGCTCGGGCTCTGGCTAGGGTCATTTATTATTTTATATCCATTTTTATTTATTTTCATTATATTGATTATAATACTCATATGTAACATGATATATATTATTTAGTTACTCTTAGTTATATTTATACATAAGTTTAATCGTTATAAATAGATATTCAGTGTATTAAATAAAAGCTATATGCCTGTACATAAATAACACGCTTGTTTAGGCTCGCGAGCCAGCTCGTAATCGATAAGTGTCTATCTAATCTAACACATACTATCTCAAAATTATTGTATTTGTCTAAAATTTTTGTACAAAGAAAAAGTTGACCCATACAATTTTGCATTATTATAACTGAAATTCTGTTTTACAGATCACTCGTCACGTTTGGGTTAAATGCGCTCCGAGGTCGACACCAAATAAAGAAGGGAGTTTGGGGAGGAAACTGGAATTCCACAAATGCCCATGATTTTATAAAATATACCATTTCCAAAGGGTACCGAATACACTCATGGGAATTTGGTAATAATTATTTTTAAATCAAACCCATCAATATTATTCATATTTGTGATATGCGCGCGTTAATATTGTTCAAACCATTCATTGGCTGTAGGCAACGAGTTGAGTGGTGCGGGCATTGGGGCTATGGTCCATGCTGAGCAGTATGGGAGTGACTTAGTTGAACTTAGGGGTATAATTGACAATTTGTACTGGGATATCAAGCCAAAACCGTTGCTTGTGGCACCCGGTGGGTTTTATGATAAAGAGTGGTTTTCAAAGCTGCTTAAGGTTTCGGGTTCGCAAATTGTGGATGTGATGACACTTCATTTGTATAATTTGGGACCAGGTCTGTACTCCTTAAGGTTTCCATTGTACAAGTTATTTAGAGCTGAAAGATGAGTGTGTCGGCGGGGTTAAAATGAGTCAGATTTGATGGGTCAAAATGTCAAATCGGTCAATTTGGATAGGTTTGACTCGAAAACACTCTTTTGTCCGTTTTAATATATTAAAAATATTTATTGGTACAAAAACATTGTTTATTACATCAATTGTCTAAATCTCACTCATTTGTCCATTTTTATTTTTATATGTGTTTAGTGGGTTAATATCGTTAAGAAAACAAAGTTACTATAATAGTTGTCAAAATCTTTGACAGATTCCCTTTTAGTTGAATTTTTTTATTTGACCTGTTTGAGATAAAACACAATTTGCATCGTCTCAAATATGGGTGGCTATTCGTGACACAACCCGAAACATGACATAATATTAATAATCACATTTTTTGATGCCATTTTTAACTTGTTTAACAAAAAAGTTGCGTTTGGGTTGATGTGTAGTTGGTAAACCCGCTCACGAAAAATTTAACCCACCCGCCAACTTGTTTACCACTTGATTACAACTCATTTACGACCCACCAACCTGTTTGACTCGGGTCGTGTTTTGTGTTACACATTTTTTAATTGTTCGAATTGGTTTGATGTGTTTGTTTTCATCAATTCAAGTATCAAACCTAAAACCCGTCAACCTGACGTGATTGACACCTCCACACCTGTATTTTGTTTTACCCACGTGGGACCCACAAAATCCTGGTTAATTAGTCTTAACATCCTTCTTAACCGAAGTTTCTTTATTCAGGCATGGATCCAAATCTAATGAAAAAGATATTAGATCCACATTTCTTGAGCCGAGCATCCGTCACATTTAACAATTTCCAACAAACCTTAAAGACAAATGGTCCATGGGCTGCTTCTTGGATTGGGGAATCTGGTGGAGCATATAACAGTGGGGGTCTTCATGTCTCCGACACATTCGTCGATAGCTTCTGGTATTTTTTGTTTTTTCATTTTAAAGAAAAATAAAGTAGAGTAAAGGTAGTATTTTTCCCGTTCATGTTTATTTATAAAATGTTTACAGGTACTTGGATCAGCTTGCAATGGCCGCTAAGTACCACACTGAAGTATATTGCAGACAAAGTTTAATTGGTGGAAATTATGGTCTTCTCAACAGAACAACATTTATGCCTAACCCTGATTATTACAGGTATTCTGCTGATTTGATCTTTTTTAATTTTTATTTATTTATTTTTGTGCAAAATTAGTATTTTATTAGAAAACTAATGTAAAAATCGACTGTTTATTGCTTTGTGAAAATATGGCTATAAATTTCATGGAAAACTAAGCAATATGCAAAATAAAGTATTTTTTCGTCTATTTTTTTTTTACTTTTGCAAATACCTTTTTTAGAAACCTTTATTGCGCGTGACTAATTTGTTCAATGATTCTCATGCAGTGCACTTCTATGGCATCAGCTTATGGGCACTGGGGTTCTTTCAGTAGAAAGGATAAATGTGGGGCCACACTTACGCACTTATGCTCATTGTTCAAAAGGAAAAGTATGTTTTTTTATACTTATTTGATATAAATTGAGTATTAGTTAGTTATTGAAGGTGTAAACGTGTCGATACAGGCTGACACATAGGGGTGTGCACAGAACGAAATAACCGAACAAACCGACGTAATCGGATTGAATTAGCAAACCCAATAAAAAACAACGGGTTGGTTATATGTTTTTAGAAACCAGTTTTTGGCACGGTGAAAAAACAAAACTGAAAAAAGCGATTCCAAGTAAATTAGAAGAAAATTATAGATGCTGTAGCTCAAAAGTTTTAGTTTCAAATATATAATAACCAACTTGATTAACAAAAATATTTAGGCCAAAATTTTTTATTTTGGGCCATTTTTTTTTCGGCCCACAGTTTTCAAAGTCTAAAAGATAAAACCAGAAAAGCGGAAACCAAACTAAACTCATTTTGAAAACCAAAAGGCTGAAATCAGGACGGTTTTCGAAAATCCTGAAAACTGAATTCTCGATTTTTGGTTTGGTTTGAGTGTTTGACCCCAAAAGCGACCAATGCGCATTTACTAGTTCTATTTTTAAAGCTCGAGCTTGGCTTATTTGTTATTAGTTATAATCTAATTTATATGCATTTACTATCAATTTTGTATATATTTATAATTTTATTACATAATATATATTATTTAGTTATTTTTATCAGAATTTTATATATAATATTTGTTGTTATACAAATATATATATATTTAATATATTACAACCTGTAACTTGTTACATTTTCATATACGCAGTCGGGCATAACACTGCTTCTGATCAACTTAAGCAACCAAACCGAATTTAAGCTCAAAGTTCACAGCATCTTGAACCTGAATCCGAGTAAACCAAAAGACCAAAAACCGTCCTTCATTCATCGAATAAAGTCAACATTTTCATGGATTGGGTCGAAGTCAACAAACGAAGATCTCACACGTGAGGAGTACCATTTGACCCCGCAAGGTGGCAACTTAAGAGCCAAAACAATGCTTCTAAACGGATTCTCGTTACAACTTACACAAGCAGGAGATATCCCATTTTTGAAACCGAAAGCTGTGGATGTGAAGTCTCCGGTCAGCATTGCTCCGTTGACCATGAAGTTCATCAGGTTTCCGAACTTTGTTGCGCCTGGTTGTACATGACGCGTTAGGGTTTGTACCTTGCCTCGGTATTGTTTGTAATTTATAATGTGTATGTGTTGTAACAGGTGTGAAACTTTGCTGCTGGGAAATAGCATGCAAAGTTGACATTTCCACTTGATCCCCTTTATATAAAGAGTGTGGTTAAAGTGCCCCCCATCCTTGGGTTATAAAAATGACACTTGACCTCCTTCCAAGAATATTTTGTAATGAAATTTACAGTTTCTTATCATGTGTCTTTAGATAAAATAATCATTATTAATATCATTTAAAAAACTGGTTGTGCTTTAGTTGACATGTTTAACTAGAGGTGTTCGCTGTTCAGTTTTGACGGTTTTTGGGTCAATCAGTAACCAAATTGTTGAAATTTAAAACCGAACCAAACCGAACTGTTATAAACGGTTTCGTTTCACGGTTTTAAAATTGTAATTTTTCTTATAAAGGTGAAAGCCGACTTAGTGGTTTTCGGTAAATAATTAAACATTGAAAATTTTTACATGATGTTATTTTTTTAACCAATCAGACATTAGTTCTTATGTTTAAAAATTCATCTCGACATAAATAAAAAAGAAGTCTTGTAGGTTTGAACTGGAATAACATAATAATTAAGGGCCAATTCACTTTAAACATTTTGCAAAATAAAACTGTTTCACTTAAAATTTCATAAATTTATAGTGTTCACTTAAAATTTTAAGTAAGCTAATTTAAATAGTTACATTGTTACACACACACATATATATATATATGGTAATTAAATCTTACGGTCCGGTCCGGTTTCATACGGCCGATTTTTGGTATAAACCGTAAACCAAACAGTTCGCTACGATTTAACACTTTTGAAACCGACCGGTGGAAAGTAATGGAAAAAAAACCGACTGTGAAACCAAACTGATGAACGATTTGGGCGGTTTCATTGTTTGAAACTGAACCGTGAACACCGCTAATTACCGGGTCCGACCCATTTGGTCCAAGCCTGAGGAACTAAATAAGTTGTTTTGGCTTAAGGGGCTTTAGTGGTTTATAACATGAGTTCTATGTGTAAAGTGGTTCATTATATGAGTTATATGCTGCTAGTTAAATGAGCATGAAAGGCTTTTCTAGAACAGAAATTTTGTTAGGACACGAATGAGAATTGAACAATGCATGTAAGTGTGTCGACAATACCTGATGAGAATGATCTTTAGTAATTGTAAACAAAATGTGTATTCATTAATAAGTCTCTAACTGGTCGTTGGGTCAACTCAATCAAACATTGATTAAAAGTCAATCTTGGTCATCGAAAATCAAACTTAGTCAAACACATTAAACAATGAAATTATTTGAATACTAGGGGTTACATTAACCATCACACATATACTCACATACTTGTATGATTTAGGATATTCGTGTGAGACACTTGTTCTTTAGCTATGATTTTATTAGCATGCCGCATTTGGGGTGAGTTTTCACAGCCCCGCTCTTTTACTTGCTCCTTTTGGGGGAAAAAGCATACACAAACTACTGGATATTGTAAGATTGTTGTATCACATGTATACTTAGTTTAATTACCACTACCAAGCCATGAAGCTATGCCGAAAATGAACTACCACCATCCACCAATCACCTTCACTTCGTCATCTTCGTTTTCATTTCGTATGAGCAACCATAGATCTGGTTCAATCCCCATCTCCTTTGTCTCCAATCATCATCACTCCGAATCCATCTTAGGTTTTCCGTGAATGGCAAGGTGAAGTGATACTGAATCTATTTTGACAGTGTATTTAGGGTTCGGTGGGCGTCTGGATCTAGGACTTGGTGGTGTAGTGGTGGTCGGAAAAAGGAGTGGTGTGTGGTGGTGATCGAAGAAATAGGAGAGAATACATATTCGATAAAAGACGGATAAGAATAATAGGGATTTAGGGTTTTTAAAATGGTACATAATATAGCAAATAATTAAAAGGTACCTAAACTTAAACTTTTGGATATTCGAACTATCCGAAAATTTTCAAAAGCAGTATCCTAATCCGAACTATCCGAAAATTTGGATATTCGAATTTTTGGATGTTCGATTTTTCGGATAGTTTGAATTCGGATTTTCGGATATTTTTATTCAGATTTTTTTGAACACCCTTATTTCATATCCTGACGCTTTGGATTGGCTTAGAAATAGGCCAAAAAGACACTGCCACTATTTTTATGCTAATAACTAGAGGTGGAGAAGGCAGCTAACCTATTTTTGAAATAGTTGCATTTAACCGAACCAGTTAATAGTCTACAAAGTCAGAGCAGGTTACTGAATAATCAATTCAGTTAATAACTTATTCGAGGATATCCAAAAATCAATCATATAAATCCGATTAGGTAATAACGGTTAAGTTTTTTCTAATGGTCGTTATAGGCTAACATACTTGTTAAAATAAATAGCTTAATAACCAGTTTTCCTCTCTAAACCTGTTTCTAGACAGTTCCTATCGGTTCAAAACAGGTTCCTCAATAGTCGATTATAGATCAGTTTCGGTTTCTATTATTGAAACCTTTTTTTTTTTAATTTTTTTGGGGAAACCGGTACCAAATGAAAACCACATTAGCCATGTTGTAGGGGGTGTTTGGGATTCCTTATTTTTACCCTCTTATAACTTATAAAAAAAAGTCATAAGTTACAAATGTGTAACTTATCAACATTTCCTTGAACATAATAAGAAGGAACCCAAACACTTTTTTTTAACTTATCATAAGTTATAAGAAGGTAAAAGTAAGAAATTCCAAACACTCCCGTAGTTTTATGAAAGAGAAAAATTGAACCCAAACTCAAAACCGAAAAATCATAATTTTATTAGATTATTTGTGGCTCATTTATCTCCGCTGAAACTCTTTGAATGTTAATTATTTTAGGGTTTCGTATTCAAATCACTTCAATCATCCACTAGATCTTGAAAATGAATGAGGATGAATCAGAGGTATGTTTCATTCATTTATTTGAAATTTGTATCCACTCGATATTGCAGTTTACACTAATTAATTTTTCAAATTGCTTCCCAGTACTTCTTAATTAATGCTCCCTAGCATGGGTGTAAACGAGTAGAGTCATGGCTCGTTTAACTTACGGGAGCTCAAGTTCAGCTCGCCCGTAACTTTTTGAACCTCGAGCTAAGCTTTTGTGTGACTTATTATTTATTCATTAATGCTAAATTATTATTTTATAAATATGTTAAATAAAAAATACAGAAATATTATGCTCATTTAGGCTCTCGAGCTTGATAAGTAAAACTCAAGCTAGTTTACTAATCGAACTCCTGTAAACTTGGCTCAATTCAAGCTTGTAGCTAGTTGATCTTGAATAGCTCACGAGTGGGCGACGCACACTAAATGACTAAGGTTTAGGGTTTAGAATTTAACGGACTAAACTAGAAGAAAATGTTTTATTCGTAGAAAATTGAACAAGTTTGTCGATCAGAGATGACAATGAGCCGGCTATGTGACGGGTTTTAGTAAATCCTACACCCGAGTACCCGCCTGTAACATTATATATATATATATATATATATATATATATATATGTGTGTGTGTATATATATAATTAATTAAAAAGCAAGTAGTTGTTCTTCTCATAAAAATTACTGTAGATAAAAGGTACAATTGATTAAAAGAATGTACAAGCACTTGATGCTACATGATCTCAACTGCCACTGACTAAGCATCCGATCGGCGCTTTCCATCTGAATCTTCCCTTTGACGACATCTGCATAGTTTTTCATCGCTTTCACAAAGGGAGAATGTATGCTTTCAATTTGTATACATGAGTGTGAATTTTACCATTATATTTCTCAGTTATTTTGGACACGGGTAATTAAATGGATGAAGGGACCTGCGATTCTTGAACATGTTTCTTACATCCTTGGGTAGTTTTCTCATATGAAACAAACCACGCTTAATGTTATTTTTACTTATTCTTACTACATTGTTACTTTAATTTCCCATTGTTGCATACATGTGTAACGCCTAATTTATGTAACTCTTTGACGTGTAGATTCGAGCTTCCTACTGCCTTTATAATAGCGGTTTTCAGGAACTCAAAAGAAACATTTAGTGGTTGGGAATGGGACTGTAGCTACAAGCTTCCTTTTCATAGTTGGAGCCACTGAAATCAAAGCGCAAGAAAAGGATGATCCGAAGCTTTATCTTGAATATGATTTTTGCGACTACACTCATATCAGGTGTAACTAAGCTGGTTCTCGGTGTTTTCCGGTCAACTTATTGACACACAAAGTTCATTTTTTTTATTGATATGTGTTTTATAATGTAAACAGGTTAGGGATCTTGGTATATTTTTTTGTCATATTCTACGATTATTGGATTCATGGGTAGGACAGCAACATTCAACTGGTATTCTTGGTTTTGAGAATTTTACTACTATTGATGACATATCTGTCACAAAGGTCATAGTTAAGTATAATGCTACATATATATACACACACTGTAGATATGCTACATATGTGTGAGTGTTAAAACTAAAAGGTGACAAAATGGCGGGTCAGGTGGAACAATGGCTCAAATTAGATAGTTTTCCGATACGGGTCAAATGTTAGAAGCATTTTTGCTTCAGTTCCTTTGGCCCATAACATTATTGAAGTCATATAAATTTTAAAATTTGTTTACTATTTATTTGCCATGATTTGACCGGTACAACCAATTGATGGCGAGTTAAACGATTTTTAAGTGATTTAAAGTAGTTAAGAGAGGAATTGAAATGACTCACACATGCTTTTTTATTTTTTTGAATAAAATAAAATAAAATAAAATAAGCAACAAGAAATTATAAATATGCTTAAGGAGCGTGAATTGTTTGATCAACGAAAATTTTGTTTTCATTTGTCTTGACACATTTCCCAGGAGTCCGAAGAAGAAAGGTGTGTGTTGCTGGAGATTTTGAGATTCAAATTTGAGGCAAATTGCTTTTATTCTTTGTGAATGCCAAAAATTTGGCAGTTTTGTTTGAGCAGTCTCAACTTGATGTATTTTTAGTGGCTCGATTTTAGAACTTCTATACGTGTTGCACTACAACCATGTATAAGCGTGTTGATGCGCCTCAACACTACAAGCACGTATAAGCGTCTTGATGCGCTGCAACCCACGCGTGTCGAATTACTAGTTATAACCTATAATGTATATATATTTCAAAAAACCCAAAATTCAAATTTACATTATGTAGAAGGTAACAAAGAACCATAAGTAAAATCTGTACGGTTAGCCAAAATACGGACCAACATATCCAACACCTCTTTCATGTTCGGCCTCAACTGCGGTGACTCCGCAGTACACCTTATTCCAATCCGAAGCATTTCGCGCATCTCCACCGCCCCGTCAGTAGGCCCCGACACCATCAACTCTGCCAGGACCATTTTATTATTAAATCCTGATCGTCCGTCTCCCATCACACGCCGGGCCCATTCTAGTAAACACTCATCACCACCGTCAACTGCTCGTCTACCTGTTGCTAACTCCATTATTAACACTCCAAAACTGTAAACATCACCTTTTGTTGTTGCTTGCCACATTTGTCCATATTCGGGAGCCACGTAACCAATGGTCCCCGCCACCATCGTGCTGACGTGGCTATCACCCACATCCATAACACGGGCGAGCCCAAAGTCAGTAACCTTGGCCCGCCCTTGTTTATCTAGCAGCACGTTGCTAGCTTTCACGTCTCTATGAACAATCGATGGGTAACATTCGTGGTGTAAAAAAACTAGCGCGTGTGCCACGTCGGTTGCAATATTTACACGTGCTCTCCATTTGAGCGCGATTTTATCTCCGAGTACGTCTTCCAAATTACCCCCTTCCATGTATTCATAAACCAAAAGTTTTTCCGATCCGTATAAACACCACCCGTAAAGTGTCACCAGGTTGGGATGGGGCCACCCTAACCCGGTTCGGGTTAGCACCTCCATTTCAGCCCGAAACTCACGTTCCCCGTCAATACCCTCTCTTAATTTCTTCTTTATCGCCACTTCTCGTCCATCGGGCAACACGCCTCGGTAAACGGTCCCAAACCCGCCTCGCCCGATTATTCTATCGTTCGCAAAGTTACCTGTCGCTTTCAAAATATCCGCGTGCATGAACGCGGTTTTGTCCAAACGGATAACCTTTGCCGTGTCCGACAACCACGGTGACGAGCCACTCGATGTGAAGTCAGTTCCGAGCTTGAAATCGTCATACAAATATCCGGGTGTGTCGAGTGGGCCTTTTATCACGAGACAAATCAATATTGTCATCACACCGCACACAGTGAAAGCTAACAACAAAAACATGAATAACAAAACCGCGTTCAATCTTCTATGGCTCGATCTCGGGCCAGGGTCACTAGCCGATTCGTTTGTCAAATTAGATATAAACGGAGGTAAGACTAACAACGGGTCTCCAAGAAACGACGTTTTCTCAAATGTCGCGAGCTGGCCCGTGCTGGGGATCATACCCGAGATGTACCGATTGTATGAAACATTAAACTTACTCAACTCCCCCAAGTTGTTCAAACTGATCGGAAACGTACCCGAGAAGTTATTATACGATAAATCAAGATTACTCAAACACGTTAAATCCCCGAGCTGGGTCGGGATTTGGCCCGAGAAGTTATTAGTAGTAAGATTCAACACCGCGAGCGGGATTTGCGCAATCTCAACAGGAAGTGATCCCGAAAACTCATTAAACCCCAAATGCACCATACTGAAATTAACCATTTTCGCAATATCTTTCGGTACAGGCCCCGATAGCCGGTTCCCGCTAAGCTGGACATACCCGGATATTTGGCGGGTCCGGATATTCGACCCGGGAAGACAAACTTGAAATATTCCATCCCCTTTAAGAATCATATCCCATAAACTTCTACATCTCTTTCGGTTCAAAAGCATGTACACGAAGCTAAAAGGCGGATAATCGGCCGGTATCCATCTTCTCATAGCCGAACACTCGCCCGAGCCCGCACCAGGATTCTTCTCCCGGTTCAACAAAAAAGTCGGTGTTGGGTTTTTCCCAATATTAGCCAATTCGGGCGCAATCGGGCCCGAAAGATTATTATTCGCAAGATTGAGCCATAACAAGCTACTACAGTTACCTAAGTCGGGCGGTATCGGGCCGGTTAACGAGTTGTTGGCGAGCATTAACCATAGTAACGAAGTCAACCGTCCAAAGCTCGACGGGATTGGCCCGGCTAACTCGTTTTGTGAGAGATCCAGAGCTTGAAGCCCGTACAAGTTTCCGAACTCAGACGGTATCTCGCCCGAGAACCGGTTTCCGGCGAGAATTAAGTATTTTAAACCGGTCAACTGAGATATCTCCGGCGGTAATGGACCGGAAAAGTTGTTGAAACTTAAGTCTAGCCGTGAAATGTTGAGCAGTTTGAGTATTCCAGACGAGTACAGCCCGCCGGAATATCGGTTTGCATGCAGGAGAAGGTATTTTAACTGTGTGAACCGCCCGAAAATCGGTTGTACATCTCCAGTGAAGTTATTCCGGCTAAGATCCAAGTAGTTTAAGTCCATCAACCCGAGTAGAGATTCGGGTATCTCGTGGGAAAGGGAATTGTTACCCAATAAAAGCTGTTTGAGTTTGGTGTTCAGACCGATTTCCGGTGGGATATTACCGGAAAACTTGTTCCCGGAGAGGTCTAAATTGGTCAAGCTTTTGCAGTTTGAAATCTCAGGCGGGATCGCACCCGCGAGTGCGTTTCCCGACACGTCGAGCACCTCCAAACTGCAGTTTCCTAGGAAAACCAAGGGCCCGGTCAACCGGTTTTCAGAAACTGAAAGCTCTTTAAATTGGTTGATCGGGACAGATAACTCCCCGGTCAACAAATTCGTGCTCAAATCGACATGCTCGAGCTTCAAGCATTCATCCATCGACCCGTTGATTCGTCCGGTGAAATTATTAGACGACAAATTAGCGACGACCAAGTTGCGGCAACTCGCCGGGAAGCTCTTTCGAATGTCGCCGGAGAGACGGTTGACCGACAGGTCAAGAACTTCCAAACTACTAAGTCCGGTGAAGTTGAGCTCGCCATGGATAATGTTATGAGACAAATTCAACACTTTGAGGCTCCTGCACGTGCCCAAATCAGGCGGTATGGTCCCGTCGATCGTATTTCTCGACAAGTCAAGGCGAGTTAACTCGGTCAAGGCCGAGAAGTTGTTGAACAAGTTTCCGGCTATGTTGCTATCCGGGAGGCTGATCCCGGTGACTCGGTTGCCGGAGCAGGTAATCCCTGGCCACGTGCATGGGGTTGGGTCATGTGGGTCCCACTTGTTGTATTCTCCTTGATTGATTTGGTTTTTATGCAACAGAAACAACCTTAAATCCAGTAACACTTGCTTGTCGGAATCCAGCGACTCCGCAGTTGCATGTTTCCCTGAAATATTAATAATAATAATAATAAAAGGTTATTTTGCATTAAATTCAAGTTTAACAAAATATTTCTTGAGATATAAAAAGATGAAGTTGAGACCTGTGAATAAAATTAGGAAGAATATGAATGGTGACATGGCTAGTCAGTGTAACATGTTAGGTTCTTGTGTCTTGTTTAATGTTGAGGCGAGGAGGTTTTTGGTTAAAGGTGTGAGAAAATGAAATAAAGAATGAATTGAATGATAAAAGGTGAGCAAAGAGGTGAATATTGGAATATATGGAAAAGTATATATGTACAAATGTTGAATATTGAAATGGGGGGAGCTAGTTGGACCAGACCAAACAGGAAACAAAGTTTGTTTATTATACTTTATTACATTAATTAATTAATTAATTATATATATATATATGTATATATATACACACGCTAAATGGTTGGTTGTTCGCGTGATTCGGCTAGCAACGTAACACTTAAATCGGTGATTACTAAACGAAACAATTTTCTAATAAATTAAATTCAATGTTATTATGTTACAAGTGTAACTTTTATAGGAATGACAAAATCTTATGGAAAAAGTATATAAAAAAAATTCCTTTTTAACAAAAATAAGAAAACTAAAACGCATGTTAAATTAAATAAGTGGCTTACATGCGAGTCAGTGTTCATTATCTAGTGATTATGTTTTAGCAAAATAAAGTAATGTTTGAAAAAAAAAATAGTTATTAAAAATACTTATATCACATGTGAAATTTTTTTTTCTTATTGTAAGGAATTGGACAAATATACGGGGCATGCCTGGCATGATAGTAGTTGTATATTTAAACAAATTATTTATTAAATCAAACTAAAAAATTGTATAACATATTATAAAATTTGTGATGAAAAGCCATACCATAAAATTATAGAAGAAGCAGAAGGGACTTTGACAAAGCAATATCAGTGTGTTGGATAATATAAATATTTCAACTATTATTGATGTCTATGTTTGGCTATCTAGCTATGTGAATACATAATTTATTATTAATAATTTATTTTAAGTGTGTCACTTGTGTAAGTTTCCTGCCCAAATACATTATATAGGTCAATAACCAACAATTGTTTTTTTTCCCCTTTTTACTAAAACACTCGATTTGCATGTAAGTGATGACGCACTTGCTTATAACCGAAGTCCAATGTTTGAAAAAAATAAAATTATATGTTCTTTATATATTTAAAAGCTTAGTGTCATCTTGTATTTTCATATGATGGCAACTATAAAAAAAACTAAATATCACAATTCAACATATAAAAGTTTTTTTTTATTTAGTGGTTGTATGTATTTTCTATTAAAAGAGTGTTCGCTTGATGTAACAGGAAACACAAACATTGGTAATCAAGTAACATGTTAATTTTTTTTAAATTAAAACATATAGCAATACCATACTCTAATTAAAATAATAAAATGTTCGTTTTTTAACGTGTATTTTTTTAAATAAATATTAGCGTATGAAATAGTTATGGCTTGAAGTAACATCCTAACGTGTACTCAAAAACACGAGAAAAGAGCTTTTCAATGGTCTTCTGTTTGAAGCAATTAGGACTTACTACTTCACCCGCATAACTTCGTTCGTTCGAAGTTCCTTAGAGAACGAACGAAGCGAAGTTTCATTATTAGACCAATGGGCTAACACTTGACTTCAACCAACTATCAATGTATTCAGCAATCACAAGAGTAGTTGGTTAAATTAGGGGGGGGGGGGTGCTATTATTGCTTATATAAATCAAACGTTGTATTCAGCAATCACGAGAGTAGTTGGTTAAATTGGGGGGGGGGGGGGGGGGGGTTATTATTGCTTAGATAAATCAAACGTTGAGTAAAGCTAGGGGGTCAAACATGTGTTATGGTCTAAAAAGCTTCTTTGTTCGTAGAAATTGATTAACACATGCGTTGAGTGTTGAATATGTGGTAGAGAAATAACATTTCTATGTTGTGACTTTGAAATTGAATTTAAACAAAAAATAAGTTTCAACCAAAGTTGCCCCTTTTAATCGAAACCTGACCCGAGAAACCAAATAAGTTAAGCTTTAGCCGTTAAATTTTATAAACAACCCTTGTCACGGCCCCCGACTCCATACCCTGTGCGGGAGCCCATGAACGCGATCAATGGTACCAGTGTTCAATAAAATATTTGGCAGTGGAAAATTCATAAGAACCGTAGTTAGAAAAAATCATCAGAGTTTAAAATACCGTGGTTCTTATTTCATAAACTAGGAATAAAACTCATGCTAATACAAACAAAAGTTTTATAAAGATAAACCGTAATTTACAGAAATAACATATTTATTTTTTTTTGGTGACAAGCCATTTGTGGAGTGCCCTGTAGTACTATTTTTATTTCTTTATAACAAGTCACATGAAACATGTTTAAAAATATTTGATCAGCGGAAAATACTGGTGAGTACATTCATTTGAAAATAACACATTTTTACAGTATAAAAAATTAGATGTATTTGCAGTTGCCTGCTTACAAGTTACCAAAAGGTATTTATCACCCGACAGCATCTGATACTGTGGTCATATTACTTATTGGCTAACTCTTTGTCCAACAAGTAACAATATAATGAAGTAATGTATACAAAATTCCATAATACAAGTAGTAATCATCCCATAAGTTTACAAATTAAGACTTAATCATCGTAATATAAAGAAAATCATTTGAATTTTTTTTTTTGAAAACGTTGAGCTGTTATACAGGTTTAAAAATCTCAATTACATTGTTGGAAAACTGGTTGTCTCACATAAAAGTGAGTTGTATAAAAACTCGAAAGTCTCACCTTACAAGTTTACAAATTTACAAGCTTCTTGGTATTAAGCACCAGATTTCAATACAATGTAGTACATATTAGTATAAACCGAAAAGCTTTAAAGATAACGAGCTGGAAAACTTTATACAATGGCATAAAAGTCTCACCTTGTTTAGCCGGAGATTTGGATTCGTGTATCAAAGTCTCGATCAATCGGATAGGGTATTGATACGTGTCTAAGTAACCATGAACTAGGCCACATTTATTATTATCAATGTGTTTTATTTGTTTGTTTTTAAGTCATGTTAGTGGTTAGTTTATTATGTTAGTGGGATATGCATTATAGTCATGCTCTCCAAATTAGTTGCATCTGCACCTTTAATATTTTGCATCTTTGTATGCATATTTAAGGGCTTTATCATTAGTATTAAAGTAAGAAGAATATTGAAGTAAAATTATGTATTGTTCTCTCTATTTCTTTGGAGTCTAACCCGCTCAAAGGGTCTATAACTTGGGAGATTAGCCATCTCGAATCGGCTTACTATCAATGGTGCTTTTATCGGCTTACTCACCTGTAACATCTCAAAAAATCCCATATTTATTTTGGGTAAAATATGTCAACTTTGAAAGATGAGGGATTAAAAATAATCTAAAAAACAAGTAATGGGAAAAATGAGATAAGAAAAAGAAAGCATCTTATCTTAAGGAAATAGGAAAGATAAATTTTCATCCCACATGGAAACAAGAAAATAAATGGAGCTCTTTATAAGGAAACAAGTTCCCATAGTAATATTTTTATGTGGCTAACCACTCTTCATACTCCTAGCGGAGGGTGCAAAGCACCCGACGCGCACACACACGGATACGGACTCGGGCGATGGGCGTAATGTGGCGTTTTGATGGCGCACTTTGCACTTCGCACGCTCGCATCGCCGTGAGCCGGATAAGGGTCGCTTTAGTATTTTTTGAAAATGGAAGTATGACCAAGAAGTGACAAGTTATCAAAGACAAGGGACTAAAAAGTAAAATTTGAATACAGGAACCCATTGCGCTACACGATGAGCCCGGTACAAGACTGTTACGCTATGAACCGCCGCTGCCCCCTCCTACACCGCCACCCAAACCTTTTGCTCCGAAACCCTTCCTACATCAAATACGCTCATTGTAAGGCCCCGTTACCGGTAGCCCTACTTTCGTGTTGGATTTACTCATAAACACAGTTCTAAATATCAGAGTTAATTAAAACATTTACGCGGAATATAAAACTTTCATAAAACTTTACATAATTTATAACTTGTCTCAAAACATCCTTTGTCTTTCAACATTAAAGCATTAAATTAAAACATCATAAGTCTTCAGATGCCAGATTCTTGTTCAGTGCCATGTGTCTCCTCAAGCGAGCTGCCACATCCTACTCACCTGCGTGCATACTAAAAGTCAGCTACGCTGAGTGAGTTCTAGTTAATCACATAATCATACAATACATTCTTACGCTTCATACTTATTCTCTTAACTTTCTTTCATATACACCTAAGTGCTTTTACTTTCATTTTTACTTTCATACTTTCTTTACATTCATAATCATACGTTCATTTTTACCTTCATGCTTTCCTTACATACATAATCATACTTCTTAAAGAGCCTTTCGCCCTATAACCTCACAGATATTATAAGGGTCTGGTCCCTAGTTTTCGAATATTAGAAGGGTTCGATTCCCTAACATCACAGATATTATAAGGGTCTGGTCCCTATCATCACAGATATTATAAGGGTCTGGTCCCTAGTTTTCGAATATTAGAAGGGTTCGATTCCCTAACATCACAGATATTATAAGGGTCTGGTCCCTATCATCACAGATATTATAAGGGTCTGGTCCCTAGTTTTCGAATATTAGAAGGGTTCGATTCCCTAACATCACAGATATTATAAGGGTCTGGTCCCTATCATCACAGATATTATAAGGGTCTGGTCCCTAGTTTTCGAATATTAGAAGGGTTCAATTCCCTAACATCACAGATATTATAAGGGTCTGGTCCCTATCATCACAGATATTATAAGGGTCTGGTCCCTAGTTTTCGAATATTAGAAGGGTTCGATTCCCTCTTCGTTACCATACAACCATACATCATACCTCGAGTATTAGTAGGGCTCGGTACCCTTTTCATAACCATACATTATCATTTCTTTCTTCTATTATCTCTATCATGTTCATACACATAAACATACATAACATACTTACCTTATACATAGCGTTACAACCTGACAGTACGTGCAATATCCGAAGATCGTTCACGTACTATCAAGCAATCATTCATACATTTAACATTATCCACATAAGGCATACACTTATCTCTTAGGATAAGTGTATTAACAAACATATTGAGTATGCACACAGCCCCGAAAACGTAACACATAAATGGGGCTAGAAACTCACCTGAACACGGTTACGTTCTCCGTTGATCGTAATCCCTTTCTTCAGTTGTGCACGGCTGACTGTATAACAAGTATACATATCAATTTAACTATCACTACTTATAACATCTTTCTAGTCTTAATTACTACCCACAACGAACGGGGGTCCGGGGGCAGCGCCCCTAGCAGCGGGGTCTAGGGGCGGCAGCCCCTAGCAGGGTCCAAGGGGCAGAGCCCCTGGCTGGGGTCGAGCTGCCAGGTCAGCTTGGAAAAATTTTATTTCCATTAACTGTCTTAACACATTTTTCATTAGATTTTTAATTTATTTTCTAATCGAACTTGACTTCAGGCGAAGTTAACCTTAGGCGAACTTAGCTTTAGGCGAAGTTACCAGCTAGGCGAACTTAGCTTTACAGCGAAGTTGCCATCAGGCGAACTTGGCTTCAGGCGAAGTTGTCATCAGGCGAACTTGGCCTCAGGCGAAGTTACCAGTTAGGCGAACTTAACTTACAGCGAAGTTGCCATCAGGCGAACTTGGCTTCAGGCGAAGTTGTCATCAGGCGAACTTGGCCTCAGGCGAAGTTACCAGTTAGGCGAACTTAACTTTACAGCGAAGTTGCCATCAGGCGAACTTAGCTTCAGGCGAAGTTGTCATCAGGCGAACTTGGCCTCAGGCGAAGTTACCAGTTAGGCGAACTTAACTTACAGCGAAGTTGCCATCAGGCGAACTTGGCTTCAGGCGAAGTTGTCATCAGGCGAACTTGGCCTCAGGCGAAGTTACCAGTTAGGCAAACTTAACTTTACAGCGAAGTTGCCATCAGGCGAACTTAGCCTGCAGGCGAAGTTCATCAGGCGAACTTAGCTTGCAGGCGAAGTTCGTCACTTTGAAGGCGAAGTTGCCCAGATGAAGGCGAAGTTGCCCAGGCAGCCGCTGTTTTAGTTTCTGATAGGCATTTCGAGCGATTTTAACACCCTTGCTATGGTTCAATATCACCCACTACGCTACCCGACCATTTTTGGTCGTTTATACACTAAAAAGCTTGGATCTTTAAACTTCAAAGATCAAGAATCATACCTTTTTGGGCTTGTTTGGATCTCGTTTACTTGCTTATCACCACTAATCGCTCTCTCTCTCACTCGGGTCTACCGGATCTGCCCGGATCTGCCTCCGGTCCGGCGGCGAAGTTAGTGTGGTATGTGTGTGTTTTTGGAGTGTTAGGGAGTTTGGTGAAAAATGAAGATATTTTGGGATTTTGGGGGTATTTATATCCCTGAAATCCCATTCTCATTTAACCCATCTCAATTAATCCAAGTCCAAGACCCGCTCCTTACCCAATATTAATTAATTACGCGAAATCACTAAACATAACTTCCTTTAATCATCATTAAAATTTTAGGATGTTACAAGTCTCCCCTCCTTAAAGAGGTTTCGTCCCCGAAACCTAACTATTACATAAACAAACTAGGGTAAAACTTGCGCATCTCATCCTCGGCTTCCCAAGTAGCATCTGATCCCTTGCGGTGTTTCCATATCACTTTTACCAAGGGTATAATCTTGTGACGAAGCTGCTTCTCCTTGCGATCAACGATCTCTATCGGTTGCTCGATGTAGTTCAATTGTTCATCAACCTCAATGTCCATTAATGGCACGTGAGACGTGTCATCAGCTAGACACTTCCTCAAATGAGAAACATGGAAGGTTGAATGAATTCCTTCTAACTCATCGGGTAAATCCAGTTTATAAGCTACTTCACCCACACGACCTACAATCTTGAACGATCCAATGTACCTCGGACTCAACTTTCCTCTTTTCCTAAAACGGATAATCCCCTTCCAAGGCGAGACCTTGAGCATCACATAGTCACCTACGTTAAACTCAATTGGTCGTCGCCGCTTATCTGCATAAGACTTTTGTCTGTCTTGCGCGGCTTTCAATCTTGCTTTGATCAGATCGAACTTTGAAGACGTTTCCTGAACCACTTCTAGGCTTCCCATTTCTTTCTGACCAATCTCACCCCAACACACCGGGGTTCTACATCGTCTACCGTAAAGCATCTCAAACGGTGGCATACCAATACTTGAATGGTAACTGTTGTTATAGGAGAACTCTGCCAGATGCAGATGATCATCCCAACTTCCACCAAAATCTAAAACACAAGCACGTAGCATATCCTCAAGGGTTTGGATCGTCCTTTCAGACTGTCCATCAGTTTGAGGATGATACGCCGTACCGATGTTCAACCTCGTCCCCATAGCTTCATGGAATTTCTTCCAGAACCTCGAAGTAAACCGGGTATCTCTATCGGACACGATCGATAACGGTACTCCATGCTTGGTTACAACTTCTCTGATGAACAAGCTTGCTAACGTTTCTGACGAGATGGCCTCTCGTATGGGCAGAAAATGAGCACTCTTGGTCAAGCGGTCCACAATCACCCAGATGGTATCATGTTGCTTAGCTGTACGAGGTAGCTTAGTTATGAAGTCCATGGTGATGTGTTCCCATTTCCACTCAGGTATCTCTAGCGGTTGCATTTTCCCATAAGGCTTTTGGTGTTCGGATTTGACTTGTAAGCAAGTTAAGCACTTACCAACATAATCCACTACATCGTTCTTCATTCCTGGCCACCAGTAATCTCTTTTCAAGTCTTGGTACATCTTTGTAGCTCCAGGATGGATTGAGTACCTTGACTTATGAGCTTCATCTAAGATTCGACTTCTAAGATCACCATGGCGTGGGATCCACATACGGTCGAACCGAGTTTTAACTCCATGAGTGTTTTCCATCAACCCATCTTGCTGGCCATAAATCCTTTCTTTCTTTACTAACCCTTCGTCTACTAACACTTCTGACTGCACTTTGATGATTTCTTCAAAAAGACTTGAGTTCATGATTAACTTGTATGACTTCACTGCTGCAAGGACTTCCTCATTCTTACGACTTAGCGCATCAGCGACCACGTTAGCTTTACCGGGGTAATACTTAATCTCACAGTCGTAATCCTTTATCAATTCTAACCATCTTCTCTGCCTCATGTTCAATTCTTTCTGTTCGAAGAAGTACTTTAAACTCTTATGATCTGTATAGATAGTACACTTAGTACCGTACAGATAATGCCTCCATATCTTGAGAGCATGCACTACAGCTGCTAACTCCAAATCATGTGTCGGATAAGTACTCTCATGGACCTTCAACTGTCTAGACGCGTAGGCTATCACCTTCCCTCGTTGCATCAACACGCAGCCTAACCCTTGATGCGAGGCATCAGCACAAACAACAAAATCCTCATCACCATCGGGTAAAGTAAGGATTGGAGCTTGCGTGAGTCTCTTCTTCAATTCTTCAAAGGCTTCCTCCTGAAACTTTCCCCAACTGAATACTATCGACTTTCGGGTCATACCGGTCAGCGGTGCGGCTATCTTGGAGAAACCTTCGATGAATCTCCTATAGTAGATAGCTAACCCTAGGAAGCTTCGTATATCAGTCGGATTCTGCGGAGTCTTCCAATTCGTTATCGCTTCAATCTTAGCTGGGTCCACGGTAATCCCCTCCGAATTAACCACATGACCTAAAAATTGCACTTCTCTTAACCAGAACGCGCACTTCGAAAACTTGGCGTACAACTTCTCTTTCTTCAGAACTTCCAATACCTCTCTCAGATGCTCGGCATGGTCAGACTCACTCTTTGAATAAATCAATATATCGTCAATGAAGACGATAACCGACTTATCCAACATCGGCCGACACACCCTATTCATCATGTCCATAAATGCTGCAGGAGCATTTGTTAGACCGAATGACATTACGAGGAACTCGTAGTGTCCATACCGCGTTCGGAACGCTGTCTTAGGGATGTCTGCCTCTTTCACCTTCAGCTGATGGTAGCCTGATCTGAGATCTATTCGTGAGAACCAACTTGAACCTTGCAGTTGGTTAAACAGATCATCAATCCTTGGCAACGGATATCTATTCTTTACCGTAAGCTTATTCAACTCACGATAGTCTATGCACATCCTCATACTTCCATCCTTCTTTTTCACGAACAATACTGGTGCGCCCCACGGGGAAACACTCGGTCTTATGAAACCCTTGTCGAGGAGTTCTTGCAGTTGGGACATCAACTCCTTCATCTCAGACGGTGCCAGACGGTAAGGCGCCTTTGCGACAGGTTGGGCTCCTGGTATTAAATCTATCTGAAATTCTATCTCTCGCTCCGGTGGCAACCCCGGAAGATCCTCAGGGAATACTTCTGGGTAGTCGCGCACAATAGGACATCTTTCATCTCTTTCGTCTCGGCCGTAGCGTTGACGACATACGCCAGGTAGGCACAACACCCTCGCCTTAGCAAACCCTCGGCTTTCATCATCAAAATGACATTAAGCCCAGAACTTTCCTTATCACCATAAACCGTCACCGCACTACCATCCAATGACTTTAACCTTATCATCCTACTTTTACATACTATCTGAGCCTCAAACTCAGACAACCAATCCATACCCAAAACCACATCGAACCCTTCCAAGGTCATAACGTACAAGGTAACCGGGAACTCATGTCCCTCCAGTTCTATCCTACAGTCCTTAACCATTTTCATTATTTTAACCGAAGTGTCACTAGCGGTTTCTACTATAAGAGTCTCAGACACTCGGCAACATTTCATTTTAGCTAGTTTACTAAATGTTGTAGCTACAAAACTTCTATTCGCACCAGAATCAAATAATACGGCAGCATAAATGCCGTTTACTAAGAACGTACCGGTCACAACATCAGGAATCTGTCTAGCTTGCTCTTGGGTCAACATGTAGGCCCTAGTCCTCGGCCTTGCTTGTTCAGCACCTTTCATCCCACTACCTCCAGCCTCACCTTCAGTGCACTCCCTTGCCATATGGCCTGGCTTGCCACATTTATAACATGCTGGCTTTGCTCCGCACTCATTAGCATAGTGCCCTACCTTTCCGCACTTATAACAGACATTCAACCCCATTCTGCATTCGCCACCATGAGCCTTTCCACATTTGAGACAAACACCAGAACTTTTACCCCACTTGCACTCACCCCCATGCATCTTTCCGCAGGTCTTACACGATCTCTTCTCCCACACTCTCTGCTTCTTATCCTTGGGGTTCCACGACTGAGTACCGGGTCGTTTAGCAGAAGCGACCCATTTCTTCTCTTTCTTCTCATCTCCCACCACTACATCATCCACAGCCAGGTCTGCATAGACCATTTCTGCGAGTTCAACAGCAGAATCGAAGGTAGCAGGTTTACTTGTCCTGACTAACATGCGGATTCTCTGTGGTAATCCCCTCACATAACACTTGATTCTCTTAGCCTCAGTGCTGACCATATCGGGTACCAACCTAGACATTCGGTTGAATTCTGTAGTGTACTCACGATGTGTCATCGTCCCAGCTTTCAAGTTTAGGAACTTCATCTCCGCCCTTTCAACCTTGACGTCAGCACAGAACTTCTTCATTACTAACTCCTTCAGATCGTCCCACCTCATCTCTTTGATCTCTTCTCTGGTCTTCCTCTGCTCCACACTCTCCCACCAATACATAGCCTCATCTTCAAATGATTGAGTAGCATAACCTACCGCTTGATAGGGACGGCACTCGCTAATGCGGATAACCTTATCCATGGCGGTTATCCACTGAAGAGTAGCGATTGCGTCTCCTAGACCAGTCAGCTTAGGCGGGTCACAACCTTTGAAGGACTTATAGTTGCAACCGCCTCGGCCCCTCTTCCTATCATCATCTTTCACAGACCTTACCTCACTTGAGTCACCTCTTTCCCTCTCGTCATTCTTTCTGCCATTACCACCTGCCCCTTCAACAGTTCTTTCACGGCTTCCAGCAGACCTTCCCGGGGTAATATTCTTCACAGCAGTGGCCACAGCTTGAACAATAGCTGCTTGAATTGCAGGAACTAGTTGAACTCCTTCATTGTTTTCCGGGTTTTTTCCCGCTGCGCTTCCTTCAGCTTCGGTGTTGGAAGCGGTCTCAACCGAAGGTTGTTGGACACGACGAGGCCTGCCGCGTCGTCTAGTGCGACCTCCAGCTCCAACAATGTCTCATGCTCCAGCCATCGTATTCTAAAAGGGAAAACACAAACATCATCATTCAAGGAACTATTTAGTACAAGGATAGCAAGGCTAACAGGTAATAACAGTGGCCAGCTGTGACTAGCTGATCACATTGATTTCCGTGTCCTATACACTTCCCTTTATGAGCCTATTTGTGCTGGTTCTACTTAAGCAATTAGTCAAATCAACAATCAATTATTCCTATCCCTTTTATTCACATATATTTTCTTTCTCATTAACATATATCATTTAATCATACAATTTACCTTTACTGATATTGCTTAAGCGACACATGGCATTCTTGGACTGGCATCTTCTTTCATTTCTTACTTATATCCCATACTCTGTTCGAGTCTAAGCATGTGGGATGCTTAAATCTCTCGAACTTTGCTCTGATACCAACTTGTAAGGCCCCGTTACCGGTAGCCCTACTTTCGTGTTGGATTTACTCATAAACACAGTTCTAAATATCAGAGTTAATTAAAACATTTACGCGGAATATAAAACTTTCATAAAACTTTACATAATTCATAACTTGTCTCAAAACATCCTTTGTCTTTCAACATTAAAGCATTAAATTAAAACATCATAAGTCTTCAGATGCCAGATTCTTGTTCAGTGCCATGTGTCTCCTCAAGCGAGCTGCCTCATCCTACTCACCTGCGTGCATAAAAAAAGTCAGCTACGCTGAGTGAGTTCTAGTTAATCACATAATCATACAATACATTCTTACGCTTCATACTTATTCTCTTAACTTTCTTTCATATACACCTAAGTGCTTTTACTTTCATTTTTACTTTCATACTTTCTTTACATTCATAATCATACGTTCATTTTTACCTTCATGCTTTCCTTACATACATAATCATACTTCTTAAAGAGCCTTTCGCCCTATAACCTCACAGATATTATAAGGGTCTGGTCCCTAGTTTTTGAATATTAGAAGGGTTCGATTCCCTAACATCACAGATATTATAAGGGTCTGGTCCCTATCATCACAGATATTATAAGGGTCTGGTCCCTAGTTTTCGAATATTAGAAGGGTTCGATTCCCTAACATCACAGATATTATAAGGGTCTGGTCCCTATCATCACAGATATTATAAGGGTCTGGTCCCTAGTTTTCGAATATTAGAAGGGTTCGATTCCCTAACATCACAGATATTATAAGGGTCTGGTCCCTATCATCACAGATATTATAAGGGTCTGGTCCCTAGTTTTCGAATATTAGAAGGGTTCGATTCCCTAACATCACAGGGTCTGGTCCCTATCATCACAGATATTATAAGGGTCTGGTCCCTAGTTTTCGAATATTAGAAGGGTTCGATTCCCTCTTCGTTACCATACAACCATACATCATACCTCGAGTATTAGTAGGGCTCGGTACCCTTTTCATAACCATACATTATCATTTCTTTCTTCTATTATCTCTATCATGTTCATACACATAAACATACATAACATACTTACCTTATACATAGCGTTACAACCTGACAGTACGTGCAATATCCGAAGATCGTTCACGTACTATCAAGCAATCATTCATACATTTAACATTATCCACATAAGGCATACACTTATCTCTTAGGATAAGTGTATTAACAAACATATTGAGTATGCACACAGCCCCGAAAACGTAACACATAAATGGGGCTAGAAACTCACCTGAACACGGTTACGTTCTCCGTTGATCGTAATCCCTTTCTTCAGTTGTGCACGGCTGACTGTATAACAAGTATACATATCAATTTAACTATCACTACTTATAACATCTTTCTAGTCTTAATTACTACCCACAACGAACGGGGGTCCGGGGGCAGCGCCCCTAGCAGCGGGGTCTAGGGGCGGCAGCCCCTAGCAGGGTCCAAGGGGCAGAGCCCCTGGCTGGGGTCGAGCTGCCAGGTCAGCTTGGAAAAATTTTATTTCCATTAACTGTCTTAACACATTTTTCATTAGATTTTTAATTTATTTTCTAATCGAACTTGACTTCAGGCGAAGTTAACCTTAGGCGAACTTAGCTTTAGGCGAAGTTACCAGCTAGGCGAACTTAGCTTTACAGCGAAGTTGCCATCAGGCGAACTTGGCTTCAGGCGAAGTTGTCATCAGGCGAACTTGGCCTCAGGCGAAGTTACCAGTTAGGCGAACTTAACTTACAGCGAAGTTGCCATCAGGCGAACTTGGCTTCAGGCGAAGTTGTCATCAGGCGAACTTGGCCTCAGGCGAAGTTACCAGTTAGGCGAACTTAACTTTACAGCGAAGTTGCCATCAGGCGAACTTAGCTTCAGGCGAAGTTGTCATCAGGCGAACTTGGCCTCAGGCGAAGTTACCAGTTAGGCGAACTTAACTTACAGCGAAGTTGCCATCAGGCGAACTTGGCTTCAGGCGAAGTTGTCATCAGGCGAACTTGGCCTCAGGCGAAGTTACCAGTTAGGCGAACTTAACTTTACAGCGAAGTTGCCATCAGGCGAACTTAGCCTGCAGGCGAAGTTCATCAGGCGAACTTAGCTTGCAGGCGAAGTTCGTCACTTTGAAGGCGAAGTTGCCCAGATGAAGGCGAAGTTGCCCAGGCAGCCGCTGTTTTAGTTTCTGATCGGCATTTCGAGCGATTTTAACACCCTTGCTATGGTTCAATATCACCCACTACGCTACTCGACCATTTTTGGTCGTTTATACACTAAAAAGCTTGGATCTTTAAACTTCAAAGATCAAGAATCATACCTTTTTGGGCTTGTTTGGATCTCGTTTACTTGCTTATCACCACTAATCGCTCTCTCTCTCACTCGGGTCTGCCGGATCTGCCCGGATCTGTCTCCGGTCCGGTGGCGAAGTTAGTGTGGTATGTGTGTGTTTTTGGAGTGTTAGGGAGTTTGGTGAAAAATGAAGATATTTTGGGATTTTGGGGGTATTTATATCCCTGAAATCCCATTCTCATTTAACCCATCTCAATTAATCCAAGTCCAAGACCCGCTCCTTACCCAATATTAATTAATTACGCGAAATCACTAAACATAACTTCCTTTAATCATCATTAAAATTTTAGGATGTTACACTCATCCGCATCCAAAATGCGCACTCATGGGCAACAAAAAAAAGCTACCAAAACCGCACCAAAAACCTCACCCAAAGTATCCTTTCATAGCAAACATACACCAACCAAAACTGTACTTGAACATACCAAAAATCACCATTACAACAACCCACACAATGTCCGAGTTTAGCCATTGAATAAAGAGGAACCGAAGCAAACCGACACATGTGAGTGGTGGCCGCAGTGGCAACCCGTTAATGCTTCGCCATTTGCGGTTGTCCGACTTGAATGGCGACCACCGTGGCGCCCAATGTACACTAAACAGAGCACTGCCGGAAGATGCGAGTGGCGGCCGCCATGGATCGAGGATTCCATCCTTGAGGACAAGGACGTTTTTTAGGACGGGAGTATTGATATGTGTCTAAGTAACCATGAACTAGGCCACATTTATTATTATCAATGTGTTTTATGTGTTTGTTTTTAAGTCATGTTAGTGGTTAGTTTATTATGTTAGTGGGATATGCATTATAGCCATGTTCTCCAAATTAGTTGCATCTGCACCTTTAATATTTTGCATTTTTGTATGCCTATTTAAGGGCTTTATCATTAGTATTAAAGTAAGAAGAATATTGAAGTAAAATTATTTGTTGTTCTCCCTATTTCTTTGGAGTTTAACCCTCTCAAAGGGTCTATAACTTGGGAGATTAGCCATCTCGAATCGGCTTACTATCAGGTATCGTCGCAGCTACTAGTGGTATTATACCAACACTATTTATAAGAGAAAACGAGAGAGAATGCGAGAATTTTGACCGAGGAATGAAGGCCTTGACCCTTCCCTTTCATAGCTATATTTAGTTAATCTTAATACTATAATTTGTTAACATATTCAGTATAGCAATTTGAAAATCTTTTCGTAAAAGAATAGAACAATTAAAATTCTAACGAAATGAGATAAATTGAAAAAAAGGTGAAATCCTAGACATTTTCTCTAGGTATAGGAATGAGTCGATAAAAGAAAGCCAATTGAAATTCTCTAACGGAATATTTTTATTTATAAAAACCGGACCCTTTACTAACTGTTTTTAATTGTAATTGGTTTTGAGGATCCGTGTTTTGCGTCATGCCCGTAAAAAGGTAATAATTGCACGGCTTTAAAGAATAATAAGGTAATAGTTATTTTTTATTTGTTATTTTTTATGACATCCAAACAATAACATAACACATATTTAGACTCTACATCGCCGTTCTAAAAAAAAGAATCTACATTAAACTGTATATGCTTTAAAATTAGCATGTTGTAAAAAGTAAAAGAAACTATTATTTTTTTTATAATGACAATCTGGATCACTGATGGGTTACTGATTCATCTGATCTATTCCACCTTTAAGAGAAAACCTGTAATAGGTGAGAAAACCATCTCGTCTGAAGAAACACTAAGTAACCCCGGGCAGATTATAGGTAATCTGGGGGCCAGGTAATGTTTCCCACGAAGGTTAGGTCCAGCAGAGTAAGTTGTACTTCAGGGAACCTGCAAAACAGACACCGTAAGCTCGTCACTGAGAAGGGGGGGTTCCTCCTTGTGACCACCCTCCGGCGTGAGAATCAGTCTATATTGCTCTTTGAATATAAAAGTATATGAATACTATAAGAGCAGTTATCAAGTAAGTTATACGAGATTGTAGATGATCTTACCATTCCAAGATATTGGAGTATTTATAGCCGAAGGTAGGTTTTCTAGAAGGTACAGCCGGCTGAATAGTATTCCTGTTCAACCAACAGTGGATTACGCACAGGCCATACTGGTTGGTGGGTAGGTTACAGCCAACAGTAATAAAGTCGGCTGCACTATTCCACCAACTGTAGACCATGCACGTCCCACTGACTGTGGATTGTACGCAGGCCATGCTGGTTGGTGAATAGGTTACGGCCAACAGTAATACTATTCCACCAACTGTAGGCTGCGCCTGCTCCACAGTGAGGGTTGGTGAGTAGGCAGCGGCTAATAGTGACAAACAGTACTAGAGGGTGCTCCTCCTCGCACTGTTGTCGGTGAGCTGTCACCCTGTGATTGGCTCATGGGCTGTTCTGGTCAGATCGTCTGTCCTATCCATACCTTGGTAGGTATGGTACAAAAGATCTTTCAGAATCAGACTGGCTCATTTGGGCGGGATTGTTCCCGCCTTGCTCATGCCTTCACGTGACTGCTGAAGTAGCTAGTCTTGTACGTGTAGCCCTGCTGTCTGCGGGTAGCCTTCCCTGATGGCTTGTATCCGCAACTGCGGGAACAGGCGGGGTACTTCACCATTGGGAGGCTTTCCCTGCGTGTACAGCTTGCGTACTGCGCGTAAGATTCTATGAGCATGGTGGGTCCTGCGGGAGCAGATGGCCTTTGCGCAGACAACCCTGTTCAAGGTGAGTCTTGCGGGACCAACTGGTCTCTGCTGGGACCTACCTCTTCAAGTCCCCCCAGTCCAATGTTCTTCTCATGCGTGTTTAATAAAGTGAGGTGAACTTTTGGACTTAAGCAAAGGGTTTTGAAAAGGGTTTTGTAAGGTTTTCCATGGGAAGTCCTTGTCACTTGCAGAAATGCCCGAGTTTCCTGCTTGGTCTTTGGGTATGATGCGGGTAGGTCTGTAACCTCCTCGCAAGTCAGGAGCATTGAGTCCCAGTTGTATGTATTTTCCATGAGGTTTTGGTAGTTTCGAACATAGTGATCAATTATGTTAAGACCACCAATTCCATCTTGGAGCTTCAAACAACGTAGTTCTCGACGCTCCCGCTATGCGGGGATGTTATTTCCGTTTCCGCAAGCATTGCCCAGAAGATCCTTCTTGGTTTCAATTCCCAGCGGAGCGCTAGGTATGTGAAGGGTTTTGCCTTAACACTGTACCTGCGCTCGTCTTACGGTTACTTTACTTCCAAGGTATTCCTGGCGTCAATTCCCTGCGGGTGCTAGGTATGTGAAGGATTTTGCCTTTACACTGTACCCGCACCCGTCTTATAGTTACTTGGTTGCCGAGGAATACTTGGCTTCAATTCCCTGCGGGTGCTAGGTGTGTGAAGGGTTTCGCCTTAACACTGTACCCGCATCCGTCTTACGGTTACTTGTTTGCCAAGGTAAGGGGGGATTTTCCCGCTTACTTTTTAATATTTTCGAATTTTGAATTTTGAAATTCGAAGAGTTGGTGAAAAGATAAGAACAGTCCAAACCTCTGAAACGTCGCGCGACAGTTTCTTCTGACTGTGTCAGGACGTGCAGGAAGTTATGGTGACGTGACAGAACATGGTCATTCCAGTCGCTTTTTCAGGCGCGTGGGCGTGATTTTTCTGGCGCGTGGCCGCGAAATTACTGGCACACGTCCTTTCAACAGCTGTTGCCAGCCTGCTTTTTGCCACGTGTCATAGTTTCATTGCACCTTTGATTTCTCTCTCCTCCGCATTAAATTTACCGCATTAATTGCGATTACTATATAAAGGGGAAGAGAGTTATCTGTAATTCACACTTTCACCTTTCTTCTTCTTCTCAAGTAATTTCCGGCAAATTTTTCTGTTCAGTAAAGCCTTACTCTGAAATCTTTTTCTTTTTTCCACCATGTCTTCTCATGATACTGATGATCAGAAGACTGCTGGCGAATGCCAGTGTTCTCTTCCTGTCGATCTGTACCAGTATATCGTCAGGAAGTTCATGCTCGAGTCTCTCGAGCCTGAGTTTCCTGAACCCCACCATACTGTGTACGATGCCCCTAGTGGCAAGATCGGGGTTTATGCTGCATTCTTTGTCTACGGAAACCTTAGGTTTCCGTTGACAAAGTTTGTGTACCGTGTCCTGGAGAGGCACGGTGTGCACCTGACAGAGGTGCACCCCATGGCCATTGCCAAGGTCCGGCACTTTGAGTGGGTGTGCCGGATACTGGGCCTTGAGCCCTTTGTTGACCGTCTGATGACCTTCTACACTTGGAGGTGCATCCAGGGGTGGTACACTCTTACAACCCGTATAAAGGGTTTAAAGATTTGTACCACCGAGCGGAGTCTTCGCTCATGGAGAAGAGAGTTCTTCTTCATATCCGCTCGCGCCGTCCCCATCGCCATGAAGTTTAAGAATGGCCAGGCGCTTCCGAACCTTCCCGCCCTTAACTACGAGGAGGCGGAATGGTTTTCGAAGATATCCCGGGTCCAGTCCCCGGTTTTCCGTTTTCCGGAGTCGGCGATGGTGATGCTGGGGATGAGCCGGGTGTGGAAGGCGGCGAATGCGGATAAGGTTCCGATCGTCCTTGAATATGGTTCGAACTCTACCCCTTATGGTATGTCTTGTTTCTTTTTTGCTGACTACGATTTTTTCTAACTTTCTTGTTGATTTCAGAGGGTAACGATCTTCAGTCGCTCCTGAATCCGCGGGAGGAAGATGGTCCTGCGCGGATGGGTACTCGTGCTCTGGACGAGAACGAGTTGCCCATCCTCGAGCAGACTGCGGGTCGGTTCGTGGAGGTTTACCCGCCAGGCCAAGAGATCCTGAGCCACCGTCGGCCAGGTAAGCCTATCTTCTACCCTGAACCTCTCAAAGCTGTGCCTGCTGCTGGAGTTCATGACATTTCTTCTTCTGAGGAATCCGCAGAAGGTCCTCCACTGGTGCGGAAGAGAAAGGCTGCCGTCGCGAAGGGCAAGGAGAAGGTGGCCTCTACGGCCGACCCGGTAGTCCTATCTGACTCGGAGTCAGATAATGCAGAGGTGGCGGGGAAGCCCGGTGGTGAAGAGACCACCGCTCCGGAGGCTGCAGGTGTCACCTCCGAGGAGGCAGCGGCAACGACGGTTACCGGTGTCAAGAGGCCGGCTCCATCGGGTTCGCCCCCGCTCGTCCGTGCGTTCAAGCTCAAGAAACCCCGTAAGTACCCCCATAATTCTTGTCTAGATTTGTTGTTTAAAATAAATTTTTCTAACACTTTTGCTTGTGTAGGTGTGGATGTTGACGCATTCCAGGGTGGAGTTGGAGCAAGTATTCCCCCGCCAATGACGGTAGGCTCGGTCAGCCTTCCCGAGGCATCGACCCAGGCGTCTACGCCTGCTTCCGCTGGTTCCAGCCTTCCTGAGGCTGTTCCAGCTGAGAAGGTGTCTCCGCCGGCCGTGAGTGCAATTTTTACAGCATCTTTCACGGAGCCGGCGGTTACTGTTGCTGAGGAGGTGGCGCCAACCATGGCTACCACAGCGGCTGCCACTATACCTGCGCCACCGGCACCGACGGCCGGACCTTCAGGTATGCGCCAGGCTTCCCGCCGATCTATGCCACCTTCCCGTCTGCCTGACCTGTTGGATGGATTTCCTTTAGGTTCAGGTGATGGGTTTGGCGGCTATCGGCCTGTTATTGACCCTACAGGTACGTAGGGTTCTTTTTCCTTTACATATTTTTATCATCTTTTCCTAACTGCCTTTGTTTCTTTTGCAGTGTCGGATTCCAATGAAGTGTATGTTCCAAGATGGAACATACGCCGAGGAACAACCCTTCGCACCCCTGTGGAGTGCGTGGACTGGGCTCGCCACGCTGCTCCTCATGGTGCGTTGGGGGAAGCCATGGCTAGCTACCAAGAGGGTAGGCTAACCAATGAGCTTCGGGTTCTCCAGGCCCGAACGCAGCCCCGCGTCGAGCTGCTTTGTCGTGAAAACGACAAGTTAAAAGCAGCTCGCGCCAAAGATATATCTGAAGCGCGGGCTCTTCGGGAGGAGAACCGGCAGTTGGCCGCTGCCGCAGCCGAGAAGGAGAAGGCATTCAAGGCCCTTGAGGTTGAAGTCCAGGCGCGACTCGAGGCCCGCTCCAAGGCTGCCCAAGCTGTGAATGAACAGCTTCGGCTGGCCAAGGAGACTGCGCGAAACTCAACTGAGAGGGCTGCCAAGGCTGAAGCTGTTGCTGAGCCACTTCGCGAAGAGAATGAGCAGCTTAAATGCAAATTAAAGGCTCTTCAGCATGCTCATGACGCCTTGGCAATGGAAGATGCCAAGAAGCTGCAGGAGATCCTTGACCAGAGGGGGGTGCTTGACCGTACTGAAAGGAAACTCAAAAGCGTCGAAGAAGCTGCCGCCAAGGAAGTTCAACTTGCCAACCTTGATAAAAGCGGAGCCGAACGTGCTTGTAAAGAAAGTCAAGCTACCCTCCAATGGTTGCTTCGAGAAGCGTTGCCTCAGGTATCCTCTTTTTCTTTACGCTTTCTGCTCGTAATTAGAAAATGTTCTAAGTATTCTTTTGTAGGTTGTGCGTCAGGTCCTCTCAGAGACCTCTTACGACGATGCAATGAGCGCAGCCCTCAACGCTTCTCATGAGGATGGGCAGAAGACTGGCTTCCTGCTTGGTCTAGGGTTTGCTGAGAGAGGCTTTCCGCCCTCCAACTTCCCTTTATTCAATGTTAATACTGAAGCTGCTTATGACCAAGCTGTGAATCAGTACGCTGCCTTCCCGCATCCAGTGGTGGAGAAGGTGAATGAAGTCGCTGCTGCTGATGATGGGCTAAACATCCTTAAGGCTTTCCTTGGGCAGCCGCGCTCTGATGGTGCTGGCCCAAGCGGAGGTGGCCCTGAAGCCTGATCCTGAAGATCCCTTCCCGCTGCTAGGATAGACTTAGCTTTGTATAGATTTCTTTTAGGCGGGTAGTTACCCAACCATTCTTGTAATTGATTGTGAAATATTAATCTCTTTGCGTATAAGATTGTTATTTCCTTCCTTGGGTTCCTTGCTTTATCAACTTATGACTTGCATACTTAGTTTGATTTAGCAATTTTCCAAGTGTTTAGAATAAGAACCTTTGAACGTGGTTGATGATGGGTTAAAGTTTCGCCTCCTCCCTCGTGATTGTGCGGGTAAAACCGTCACTTGCACTTGGTAGGATGGCTAATCTTTACCCTCTATCTGACCTGCGTGTAGGTTTCCTTTTCGAAATTTCTAAGGCATTAAGTTAAACCTTTGAACGTGGTTGATAATGGACTAAAGTTTTCGCTTCCTCTTTCGTGATTGTGCGGGTGTAACCGTCACTTGCACTTAGTAGGATGGCTTTAACTTCAGACCTATATCTGACCTGCGTGTAGGTTTTTCTTCTTTTTTAAGTGTTCATAAGTTAACCTTTTAACGTGGTAGATGGTAAGTTAAGTTTGGCTTCCTTGTTCGTGATTGTGCGGGTAAGACCGTCACTTGCACTTACAAGGATGTCTAAACTTTACCTTCATCTGACCTGCGTGTAGGTTTTCCTTAGAACTTTTTAACATTTTGGCGTTGTGTTTATGCGGGTATTGCCGCCTTCCACACGCAACTACTTCTTCCCGTAAGGGAAGTTCATAGGTTACAAGCTATCAATACATCATGAAAGGAGAATCATTTCCATTAGAAGTGGCTCTAGGCCTTTTCTTTACAAGTTGGAATTGATCTACATATAACATTTGCGTAATTGAGCTCCATTCCATGTTCTAGGGATGGGAGTGCCATCGAGCCTTTCGAGCCGGTACGCGCCCTTTCCCAGAACTTCTTTGATGATGTATGGCCCTTCCCAAATCGGGGCCAACTTTCCTGGGCGTTGTTGGTTCGAAGCCTCGTTGTTACGCAGTATGTAGTCTCCTTCCTTGAAGTTGCAGAGTTTTACCCGCGTGTTGTAGTACTTTTGCATTTGTCGTTTGTAGTTTTCTTCACGCACGGCGGCTAAGTCTCTGCGCTCTTCGGTTAGCATAAGGTCTAACCGTCTTTCCGCATCATTGTCTTCTGGTTGGATTAAGACCCTTGGTGAGGGTAAACCGATTTCGACTGGGATCATGGCTTCAGTGCCATAAGTGAGACTGAACGGGGTTTCTCCCGTACTGGTCTTCTTCAGCGTTCTGTTTGCCCAAAGGACGTGCGGAAGCTCGTCCACCCAGCCGGATCTGTGTTCCAAGAGTCTTTTCTTGATGCCTTCGACGATGCTCTTGTTTGCTCTTTCTACCTCACCGTTACCTTGCGGGTGTGCCACTGAGGTAAAGGTGTGGGTGATTTGAAGTTCTTTCAGCCACTGCTGTAGCTTCTTGTCAGCAAAGTTGGTGCCATTGTCGCTTACCAAATTCTGTGGAAGTCCAAAACGACAAATAATAAATTCCCAAATAAATTTTTTGATATGCTTTGCGGTTGTTTGGGCTAAAGGTTTCGCTTCTATCCATTTGGTGAAGTAGTCAATGGCCACCACTAGGAACTGAACATTCCCAGCTGCTGTTGGAAATGGGCCTGTCACGTCAATGGCCCACTTCTGAAATGGCCATGAGGAAGTGACAGGAACAAGTTCATTTTTCGGGCGATGCGTGTTGGGTGCGTAAAGCTGACAAGATCTGCATTTTCTGATGTATGCCAACGCGTCCATATGCATACCCGGCCAGAAGTATCCCGCGTTGTTTAGCTTGGCTACCACAGCGCGGGGGCCTGCGTGTACTCCACAGATGCCTTCGTGAACCTCCCTTAGGAGGTAGTCAGCATCTTGGTTGTCCACGCATCTTAACAATGGGCCAAGAAAGTTACGTCTGTAAAGGGTGTCATTGACCAGCTGATAATTCAGTGCTTTACAGCGTAGTTTTCTTGCCTGTGACTTCGACTCTGGTAACGTTCCTGCTTCAAGGTATTTTATTATTGGGGTCATCCATGTTTCTGTACCGGTTTGGATGACACAAATTTCCTTGTGCGGGACTGATGGTGTTTCGAGGAGTTCCACGCGGATGTCCTTACCCAAGTGGGTGAAGGCCAGTGATGCAAGCTTGCTTAACGCATCCGCAGATTTGTTTTCGCTGCGCTTGACATGTATCACTTTACAATCGTTAAAATCGCGCATGATGGCTTTGGCCTGGGCAAGGTACAGGGCCATTGTGTCATTTACAGCCGTGTACGTCCCGTTTATTTGGTTTGCCACTAGCATGGAATCTACATGGGCTTCCAAATTTTTTACACCCATTTTACGCGCAATCCTCAATCCGGCCAGGAATGCTTCATATTCAGCTTCGTTATTCGTACTTGGGAAATCCAGCCGAATAGCATAAGTATATTCCTGGCCTGCTGGGTTTGTTAATTTTAACCCTGCGCCTGAACCCTCGTTACTAGCTGCTCCATCAGTATAGAGTCGCCAGACCTCATCGATTTCGTGTGCTGGGGAGGGTTGAACCTCCTCCTGGCACTCTTTCTCCCGCGCAGCGGGGACTTCGGCAATAAAATCAGCCAGGACCTGGCCTTTAATGGCTGGTCTCGGCTTGTATTGAATCGCATATTCTCCCAATTCAATTGCCCATTTGGCTAGGCGTCCCGATAACTCGGGTTTGCCTAGAACATTTGAGAGTTTGAAGTTGGTGAGAATAGTGATTGGGTGACCCTGGAAATATCGTCTCAACCTGCGTGAAGCGTGTATAAGTGCCAAGACCAGTTTTTCCAGGGTAGAGTACCGGGTTTCCGCGTCTGCCAGCACGCGGCTAACATAATAGATTGGCATCTGGATGCCTTTTCGTTCTACAAGCAGGACTGCCCCGGTTGCTCTATCTGTTGCGGAGAGGTATAGGATTAACTCCTCTCCCGCTTGTGGTGCTGTGAGTGTTGGGAGTTCGATCAGGCGTGATCGAATCTCCTGGAAAGCTGCTTCCGCTTCTGGTGTCCAGCGGAAGTGCGTTTTCTTTAAACAATTTCTTAGTGTTGACACAAAAGGGAACGACCTATCCGCATGGTTTGCCAAAAAGCGGTTAAGCGCGACTAGTCGTCCATTAAGTGTTTGAGCCTGTTTTATGGTGGTAGGTGATTCCATTTTGACAATGGCTTCGACCTTTTCAGGGTTCGCTCTGAAGCCATCTTTAGTAATAATGACCCCTAAGAACTTCCCTTCTTCCACCCCAAATGAACACTTGCTCGGGTTGAGCTTCATGTTTATCTTTCTGAGCGTGTTGAAAGTTTCCTCAATGTCTTTCAACATCGTCTCTGGCTCGGGGCTTTTGATGACCAAATCATCCATATAGACTTCCAAGTTTCTCCCAATTTGGGCGTGAAACTCTTTGTCCATTAGTCGTTGGTACGTGGACCCCGCGTTCTTAAGTCCGAACGGCATCATTTTATAACAAAATGTGCCATCGGGCGTCCGAAAGGCGGTTTTGTCCTGGTCATCCACAGCCATGTGGATTTGATGGTACCCCTTATACGCATCCAAGAAGCATTTAAGGCGAAATGGTGCCACCGAATCCACCTTGAGATCAATTTCTGGCAACGGATAACAATCTTTGGGGCATGCTTTATTCAAATCTTTGAAATCTATGCACATGCGCCATTGTTTGTTATTCTTCGGTACCATTACGGGATTTGCAACCCATGTTTGATATTTGCTAACGCGCACGATGCCCGCATCAAGGAGTTCCTTGACTTGGGTTCTGCACGCGTTGGTTTGCTCGGGCCCCATTACTCTGCGCTTTTGTACGATCGGCGTTACGGCCGGATCGCATTTGAGCTTATGCTCTGCCTTTCCCCGGGGTACACCAGTCATGTCGGCTGGTGTCCACGCGAAGATGTCTGCGTTTCGCTGCAGTAAGCGCTTGAGTAAGGTGCGTGTTGGATCAACAATTGTCGGGCCAATGGTAACGGCCTGATCGGGATATTTCCCATTGAATGCCCACTGTTCAGGCTCAGTGATGGTTTGTTTGGCCATCTTCGGTTTGGGTTTAGAGGAGACAGATGCGATGCATACCTGGGGAATGCCCGTGATCATCGCTACGCCTTCAGTTGTTGGCCATCCCATCATGCCGTGGACTGAGGATACCACAGCGTTGAATCTTGCCATCCCGTCTCTCCCGAATAGGATGTCATACGTATGATGTGGTTTTTTCATCACAACAAAATCCACATCCTCCGTGCGTGAATAATTCCCATCAGTGAGAGTGACGGGGAAAGATAGGATGCCCAAGGGAGTGTTCATGCTGCCGTCAAACCCTTCCATTGAAGCGTAGACCGTCTCCAGGCGTTCCTTGTCTTCATCATCGAGCTTGTCGAAGAACTGCCTGTACATCACTGTCGACGATGCGCCATTGTCAACGAGGGTGCGGGAGGTGATGTAGTGCCCCAGCTGGCTTTTAATGACAATGGGGCCTTCTTTGTTTGGGCCTCCCGGCACTCTCGGGAAGCGCACTTCTGCTTCCTTCCATGCGCATGGTTCGGTCATTGGTCTCTTTCTTCCTCTGACCTTACCATGGACCATGTTGATGCTAATGTCGACGGGCTTCCGTCCGTTACCCCTGTACCTGTTGTCGTTCCTTCCTCCCTTCTTGATAGATGCCACGAGGTGTGCGAGCCTCCCATCCTTGACGAATGTCTCGACGATGTCCCTCAAGGATGTGCACTCCTCAGTGTTATGGCCCTTTGTCCCATGGAAGTCACAAGACTTGCTTTGATCCGCATTGGGTTTCTGTCGGATCACTGGAGCTTTTGGCCATGGCAGTTTTTCCGTGGCAAATATCTCCGTGACGCTCTTGGTGAGTGGCGTCCAGCGGTTTTTCCGGTTCAAAGGGTGCGTTTTGTCCCTTCCGCCAACCAGAGGGCGAGAGCTTGAGGGGGCGTCAAAGTTTATCCTTGACTGCCAAATACCTTGCCGCCTCTTTTTGTTTAGCCGGGCGGTTCTTACATTATTCTCCCTTGTCCTCTGCGTGTAGAGGTTTGTATTGTGGGGGAGATCTCTTCCCAGCTGTTTCTCTGTTTCGGCAAAGCGCTTGGCTGCCGTCATTATGGCATCCCACGTGGATGGCATACCGTCTTTACCCGTCAGAGTGCGGATGAGTTCTGGGTATTCAGCGCCCTGAATGAAAGCGGCGCGAACGAGGTCTTCACTGATGTTGCCCAGACTCACCTTCTTGGAGTTGAAGCGGGTGATGAAGTCCAGTAAGGATTCATCCTCTTCTCTGACACAGTTGAGGATTGTCCACTGCTCCTCAGTGTGTTTCCTCTGTTGACTAAACTGTTGACTGAACTTGTTCTGGAAGTCTGCCCAGTCATAAATGTGGTGGACCGGTAAACGGTCGAACCATGCTCTGGCTGCTCCTACCAGAGTCATCTGGAACATGTAGCACCACGTGGGTTCCGTCCAGTTACTGACGGTTGCCCCCGCAATGAACCTGTTCAGATGGTCATCTGGGTCGGATAGACCATCGTATGTGCCAATATTGGACATTTGTTTGGCACTCCTCGGGGCGATTGCTTCTGCAATGTCCCTTGCAAATTTTGACCTTCCTGCGTTTGTAGCAGTAGGTCTAAAGGCCTTGGAGAAGTCACGCTCGCTTTTTTCTGTGACTGGTTGGAATGCTTCCCCAAAATTCCTTTTTGGCTGGGGATCCGTTTCCTTACGCTTCCCTTTCGTCCTATGGCGAGGGTTCGCGTCGGTGTCGGAGTCTTCCCCCTCGCCGTCTGAGTACTCGTACTCACTACTCATGTTGAGGTGCTGGCGAGTACTACCGAATTCCTCAGCTTGTTGGACTGAACGCAAGCGTTCGTCCAACTCAGCCTGAAATTCTCTTTGACGTGCCTCGGCCCATGCCTTCACTTGATCAAGTGTTTGGCGAGGGGCTCGAGGTCGTTTTTCCAGCTGGGCATCAGTGAATCCCAGTGGAATATTTACTCCACTTGCCCCTACATGAGTGACTGGGGTAGTGTTCGTAAAATGTATTTCACTTGCCCCAGCTTGGGTGGCTGGGGTAGTGTTTGTAAACATTGTGTTGCCGGTGTTTACCCCAGTGGCTGGGGTTGTGGTTACCGGAATTTCTCTAGTCATCTTGGAAGTTTTGAAAAACTGGAGAAGGATGTAGTTCTAGCTTTATGCACGGATGGCGCCAATGAAGAAACACTAAGTAACCCCGGGCAGATTATAGGTAATCTGGGGGCCAGGTAATGTTTCCCACGAAGGTTAGGTCCAGCAGAGTAAGTTGTACTTCAGGGAACCTGCAAAACAGACACCGTAAGCTCGTCACTGAGAAGGGGGGGTTCCTCCTTGTGACCACCCTCCGGCGTGAGAATCAGTCTATATTGCTCTTTGAATATAAAAGTATATGAATACTATAAGAGCAGTTATCAAGTAAGTTATACGAGATTGTAGATGATCTTACCATTCCAAGATATTGGAGTATTTATAGCCGAAGGTAGGTTTTCTAGAAGGTACAGCCGGCTGAATAGTATTCCTGTTCAACCAACAGTGGATTACGCACAGGCCATACTGGTTGGTGGGTAGGTTACAGCCAACAGTAATAAAGTCGGCTGCACTATTCCACCAACTGTAGACCATGCACGTCCCACTGACTGTGGATTGTACGCAGGCCATGCTGGTTGGTGAATAGGTTACGGCCAACAGTAATACTATTCCACCAACTGTAGGCTGCGCCTGCTCCACAGTGAGGGTTGGTGAGTAGGCAGCGGCTAATAGTGACAAACAGTACTAGAGGGTGCTCCTCCTCGCACTGTTGTCGGTGAGCTGTCACCCTGTGATTGGCTCATGGGCTGTTCTGGTCAGATCGTCTGTCCTATCCATACCTTGGTAGGTATGGTACAAAAGATCTTTCAGAATCAGACTGGCTCATTTGGGCGGGATTGTTCCCGCCTTGCTCATGCCTTCACGTGACTGCTGAAGTAGCTAGTCTTGTACGTGTAGCCCTGCTGTCTGCGGGTAGCCTTCCCTGATGGCTTGTATCCGCAACTGCGGGAACAGGCGGGGTACTTCACCATTGGGAGGCTTTCCCTGCGTGTACAGCTTGCGTACTGCGCGTAAGATTCTATGAGCATGGTGGGTCCTGCGGGAGCAGATGGCCTTTGCGCAGACAACCCTGTTCAAGGTGAGTCTTGCGGGACCAACTGGTCTCTGCTGGGACCTACCTCTTCATCGTCCAACCTAAAATAATTTCTTTATCACATGCGAGACTTAAACTCAAGACATTCTATTTTTAAATTAAGTCTTTCACTTGAGCTGAGGATCATTACAAAAAAAAAAGAAAAAGAAAAAAGTCCGATTACTTAATAATAAAACTCTCATTTAATTCTTTCTAGATACAATAGTCTAATTTATTTTTTATCAAGCAGCCAAAGTCTAGGTATTTTAATTCTTTTAAAATGTAATAGCGCCAGATTTCTAAACTCTTCAAAGTTTCATATTCTTTTCCTAAATTTTTTCAAAACCTCAGATATTATTTTATTAAGAAAACATAATATGTAGACTTAAAGAGAAACATATGAATTTGCCGTGTAAAGAAAGTTTAGAAAGTCAAAACATTGATAAACTGTCGTTGGGTAGAAGATTACAACGCCGCCGCTATTGACCGTTCAGATATGTTGGTTTAATTTTTCAATTGAAACTATTTTATTTTTGTTTATTTTAATATTCTATTTCTCTCAATTCATTTAAGAAAAAAACATGTTTCTTTTTTCTTTTCGGTTGATGTCAAACCAACTACATTTGACTGCATAAAATAAATTCTTAAAACTAATAATTTATTTAAACAAGAAGATTCACATGAAGGAATTTAAGAAATGTTTAATGTAAGCATGCTTCTACAAGTAGGCATGAAAGTTGCCTTTTGTTGTTTGAACTAGAAACCTTTGATGTAAGAAACAACGTAATATAATACCGACAACTAAATGAATCTACCAAACCCATGCGCCTTGGAACTAGCGGAACTATCCGAACTTAAGTTGACTAACAGCGTCGTACCTAAGAATTGTAAAAGGTTTTTGAGCCGAAGACAACTTTTTTTTTATTTTCAAACAAATCCGGATCTCATGGAGTGACCGGGCCGACGGCAATCACCCCCGCCCATCAAGTCGGCCTCATATTTTAGTTGTCTCGTATGTAGTCGCCAAATTCGTTGCGCTCTCGAACATGCTCTTGCACAACTCCCCGAAAAGCCTAGATCTGATTCACTCTGAGAACCTCTTTGGGACACCCCACATTTTCACAATAACTCTGTTATCCTAAACATTAATGCATAACATTTACACGAGCCAGTAATGAGTCGCACTCACGAGTCTGTCTGTACGCCTTGGTGATTAATGTCGAACCAGACATGCTAAGTAATTCGGATAATTGCTATGTGCTATGTGATTATATATGTTACATGCCTTAATACATTATGCTTGCTAATGTTATGGTTTAAAATAAAAAAAAATATAAGATCACGTCGTGTCCCAACAGGTGTGAGTGATTTCTCCGCGAGGGGGACTGCCTAGAAGCGATGATATGACCCGGCCCACGAAGACATCTCAAGATAAGCCACATTTATTTAGTTATTTTGCAAGTTCAAGTCTATCCACTACTTCCTTTAATTTAGCATTTATTATTTATCTTTTTATTACCCATTAGTCCATGATCAGAGATCATGTTAGTGCGGTTATTTCCTTATTATTGTATTTAAGTAGCCTTGGTCTTTTAATGAAAGCTAAGCAGAAAATTATGAAGTAAATTGTCTCTTTTTATCTTATTTCTTTGGAGTCTAAAAGGGGGGAGTGTATGGCTGATCTTCTGAAAGACCAGTAAGAACCTCAAGACACAAGGCGAGCCTCGGCTTGGAAATCTTCTGAACCTCAAGTAACTAGGCCTTCTAGATTTGAGAGAACCCTCAAACAACCCACCGGAAAATAAAAGGAGGGTTTTTAGAGAGAGAAAGTAGAGAGAGGCTAGAGAGAAATATATAAGAAGAAGTTTTTATTTCTTTCCAAGGATGATCTACAAACTAGGGGGAACCCTTCTTTTATAGACCAAGGATGGGCTTTCGTGACATCATCGCTTACATCACACTAGCCAATTACATCATGGCTTACATCACACTAAATATTACATCATTGCTTACATCACACAAATATTAAAATATTAAAACACACCTACATGCTTTAATTACTTTAAGAGTAATTAAGCTTTATTCTTAAACACATATTAAAACAAACAGTCAAATTATGGGTTCTGCACCAGCCTCTTCTTCTTCAGACTCTTTATTTCTAACGAGAGTCTAGGTGGGACGGATCATCTTCATAGGGGTTAAAATCATTATATCCTTCAACAAGATGTGTTTCTAAGTATTCTTCTAAAGTTTTTTTCCATTTTTTGGAGTATGGATTGTTGTTTTCCCAGACACCTTCTCCTTTTAATACCCTAGCTGGTATTAATTCTAATGACACGTTGTTTGCCTTTGCAAGACATAGTCGTGTGTCTATGTGTTCTTTTGGAGCCCAATATTTGTAGTTAGGGTGTGAGGGTTTAAGGTTGGACCATGAGTGGATAAAACAGTAAGGGGCATGCAAAACCACTGACTGTCCGTCTCTACCTGTTGATGGAGGAATACAACATCCTTGCCTTCTGAAATATACTTCACAATACTTTTTCTTTGAAGATGTTACTTCCTCGATCCATTGGTGGGGAGTGAGGAACCACTGAAGCAGTGTGAACGTGTTTTTTGCTTCTTTGTCCATCTTATTACACTGACATTCAATGATGTAGGAGAGAAGCTTCTTGGCATCGAAAGTCATGGCAATTGTATGAGCTTCAAAAAGATACCAGAAAAGACATAGCGCTTCCTTCGGCAACTCATAGAGGTTTTTGAGGTGGAAAACATTCATGAACGGATAATCTGGGTGGAAGATGATTCCCTTCATGAGCGGACCATGTCTTTTCAGAATGATTGTGAGAAAATCTTTGTAGGTTAACATAGATCACTTTTTTAAAGTATGATCAGCAATCACTTTAATGATTTCTTTGGGAATGGTCTTGTTTTTGAGATCATCAATAAGCTGGTTTGGGTTTGTGGACGGGCCTGGGTTATTCATCATGAATAAAGTTGGTAGGATGTGGGGGTGTCTGATGTGTTGATGCTGGATCATCTGAGTCTCCTTGTATTTACAGTCCTTTGGCTTGTATTCTTTAGGTCTTGATAAGAAATCTGTGAGGATATTATCTTTTCCTTGTATATGCTTAACAGTAAAAGTCCACTGAGTGAACCAATTTGCCCATCGTAATAATTGTGCTTCAGGAGAATCTTTGTTTGAACTGTAGCATTTTTGGGAAGGCTGACATATCCATTTCCATCAGGAACTTATGGCCAATCAAGTGGAACTGAAACTTTTCAATTCCTTTTTTAACTGCTAAGATTTCTTTATATGTGGAATGATAATGCTTTTCTGATTCTTTGAACGTGCTGCTTTTGTATCCACATATTGTTCTGACACTCTTATCGTCTTCTACAAGTAATACTGCTGCCCAGTACTTGTCACTAGCGTATGTCTGCAGGATTTGTTTGTTCGTTTGTGAAGGAATCTTTAAAGGGGGCATCTTGTCAGCAAGTTCCTTTATTTGTCTGACTGCATTTGTTTGGCTTTCGGTCCAAGTGGGAGGATTCTTTTTCAGCATGGGGAACAGATGAGCTGTATGACTAGACAACTTAGGTAGGAAATCTGCCATATAATTGACTAATCCAAGAAACTGTTGAGTTTCTTTTTGTGACGTCAGCTTATCTGGAAACTGGTAGAGTTCTTTGGCAATATGTGGCTGAGGCTGGTACTTGCCATCGGCAATCTTCATTCCCAGAAATTCAATAGAACTCACTCCAACTTCCATTTTCTTTTCTGAGAGCATAATCTCATACTGCTGGACAATAGAGTGGAACTTTTGTAATAATTCCACATGGGCTTCTTCTGTTTCTGAAAACAGAAGGATGTCATCAATACAAACCAATGTGTTTTCAAGGATTGGTTCAAAAATGCGTATCATTGCTTTTTGGAAGACTGATGGTGCATTTTTTAATCCAAATGGCATTACTTTCCATTGGTAATGATGATTTGGGATGCAAAATGCCGTTTTTGATCGTTCTTCAGGGCTGATCCCTAGTTGCCAAAATCCAGCCTTTAGGTCAAATTTGGAAAGCACCTTTGCTTCTACTAGCGATTGGAACAGTGCTTTCTTTTGTGGGAGAGGGAACTTGTCGTCTGCTAGGAAGTGATTCAGTGGTTGGTAGTTAATAACCAGTCTTAATTTTCCTCTGACTTATTCACTTCTTTTGTTGACGTAGAATGCTTCACATGCCCAAGGAGATGTTGTTGGTTCAATGAGATCTTGGTTGGCCAGCTCTTGGCATTCTTGGATGGCTAGCATGGTGTGGTCTGGGTTCATTCCTGGATGAGTGGCTCTTGTGGGGTTTATGTCTTCATTCTTCTTAAATGGCAAAGTGACAAAGAAGGATAAGTTTAGCCATAATGGAGAATTGTGTTTTTTGAGAAATTCTGTATGGCTAACGGAACAGGAAGTTTGGATGATCTTCCTTTTTATTGCTTCGATCGTAGAAGAAGAAGAAGATATCATAAACATTCTTGGAACTGTGCTCCATGGTTCAGTAAATTTTTTGTATCGGAGTCCTTCTCCGTACCTTAAATATCGAAGCCGGTAGAGGACGTCAAATCCTAACAAGAGATCTTTACCATGGCAGTCTGATCCTAAAAACTTGTGCTTGATTGTGCATGTGGGAAAGACTCTCAGATGTATCGGAACACTCCTTTACGTGATTACGAATGACTCACCATTTTCCGCAATAAACCCTTGATGATGTGGCTCCCAATATTCATCAGGGAGAATGTATGGGTTTAGAACTGAAGCTCCGGACCCAGTGTCAAAGAATGCAATAATCGGAATTGGTCTAGAATACGTGCTGGTGAGTAGGTGGACCTTGGCAATCAGTTCTGGTACTTCTTTCTTTGGCTTGTGGGTCTTCTTTCGCTGGGAGTGATCTTTTACCATATAACATGAAGTTGATCTTGTTTTTGGGTTATCGAGGCGTCTTGCTCGCGTGCTTATTACAAGATGAGTGTTTGGGTCTTCTTCATGGTAAGAAGTGATTGCTGAAGTATTAACCGGCAGTATTTGTCGGTTATATAGGACCATATCCCGGGAATTCTCTTTCCTGGATGGTGGTGCTTCAGGATGTGCCATCATCATGTTATCATCTCTGACCTGCTTATCTTTCTTAGGACCACTTGTGGACGTCTTCTTTTCTGTGCTCCTTGATGAAGCACTGCGGTTTGAGGAAGATTTTCTTGCTCTTGCTTTGATCTGGGCTTGCTCATTTGACCAGAGATTCATTGATGGTGACGTTTGTGAGAACGAGTGAACCGGTAAAGGTTGGGGGTCAAAAGCTGTTCTGACAAACGGGGCACTCGGTAGCCTTCATGGATCATCAACAATGGTTGAAGTTCTCTGCTGCTTGTATTGTCTCTCAAGATCCATAAGCTGTGTTTTAAGGAACTTCATTTCAGCCTCCTTTTGAACTAGGCTGCTTGGCGACTGTGAGCCAGGTCTTGCCTGGACTAGCAGGAGTAACTCGTTATGGAGTCCAAGTTTCTTGGTACGGAATTCATAAACGATACTCTCAAGGCTCTGTAATCTGCTTACCAAGCCTTCTTGTGTTTCACTGAACTTGTTCTGCTGGGCTAGGATGGTTTTGAGAATATTGTTTTGGCCACAGCATTCTCGCGTTGCCAGTTGAGTGTGGCTTCAGCAGCAGTAATCTTACTTGAGGAGCCTGTGGGGTTCATAGTGCTAGAAGGGTGTACTTTCCAGTTATGTTTTGTTTTCTAGACAGGATCTTTAAAAGAAGTCAGAGCTGGGAACTCAGTTTGGTGGTCTGGGGACGAGGTGGATGCGATGAGTGAGATGACAAACATTCCCTTCGGCTTAGAAGAGGTTTTGGGTGATGAAGGTTTAGCCGGTACAGGCTGTGACTGTGACGGTGAGTCACCATAAAGGACATAGTAGTCAAACTTGCCCGATGGTTCACTGAGAAGGCCTACGGCTGGATCTCCTGCTTCGTATCTCTTTTGCAGAGACATTTAGGATCCTTTCTTCCTTCTAGGAACGTCTTCATCATATTGAACACTGTCTGCTTCATCTAAGCATGATTGACAGTTTCATACGTCATATGGGAAATGTTCTGTTCTAACAGGCTACATCATATACATGGTTGAGAAGACATTTCGTTTGTCTTCTTTCTTGAACTTGACTTCAACCAGACCATCCTAGTGTCGGGTGAAATCTGGAGCTGTCGTTGTCTGAATTGGAGCCTGATGGATATGTTCATAATTAGTTATCCATTTTTCTGGAAGAAGCTTGAGAAGCTCTTATCTGGATAGCTGCTTAGGAACATAGGTGCAGGTTGGGACGGCGTTAGGATCGATGTCGATGAATAGCGCGTCACTTGAATTATCATGCCCGGGAACCATGATGTCCAAAGAATGATTTTTGACCCTGTACGCCATCTGGTAATGGAAGGTTGCTTGAAAGGTGTTAGCCTGTTGGACACCTTCAATATGGATCTGGGCCTTTAAGGCTGTTAACAGTGATGAATCATTGAGAGGCATGTTGAAGTTTGGGTAGAAGGTGACAAACACAGTGCCGGCGTTCAACGTGGTCTGAATGGTACCAATACATGCGTGTTGGTATTCTACAAACCTGGAATCGACTAAGGCGATCCGAGAGAACGCTGGTAGACCTTTTCTACCATGGAAGGTCAGGGCTAACCTGATTGCACCAAAGTGGATGTGGGTGAAGCCTTGTGCTTGGCAGATCCTTGGAAGATCTGAGGGGAGGGATAGGGTGACTGGGTGTTTGGAGGTTGTGGTTGGAAGCTGATTAGAATCAAACTTGGAAGTTTGAACTTACTCCTTGACACCTGGGTTGGGATTTGGACTAATTTTTTTTTTGACTCTTTTTGTAAGAGAATTTTGGGGTTTAGAAAAGACACTATAGGGAGTAACTAAGGGCATACTAGTAATAGGGATTTTAGAATCATCAGACAGATATGAAAATTCATATAGCTGATCAATTCTAGACGCTGATGACTGACGACCGGACATAGAACGGGACAGACTGGACATGGGACGGGACGGACTAGACTCGTGGTTCATATCTGAGTTTTAACGTGCTCTAACACTTCTGGGTTTTCCCAATTCGTACCAACTAGAGATTTACAGTGACTCTTCTCCTCTTTAACGTCGTCTTACCACTCACGAACAAATTGTCTACCGACTTAGGGGAAGTGTTTACACATCGTATCAGACTGTTCGAGTCCTAACAAGATCAGTTGTTCTGATTTGAGAGATCCAATCAAAGTCGGCAGTCATAGAGCATACTTAAAAGATTCGGGAAGGCGGAACAGGAGCCTGGCTATGGCTCTGATACCATAAAAGGGGGGAGTGTATGGCTGATCTTCTGAAAGACTCGTAAGAACCTCAAGACACAAGGCGAGCCTCGGCTTGGAAATCTTCTGAACCTCAAGTAACTAGGCCTTCTAGACTTGAGCTCAAAGGGTCATATCTTGGGAGACCGCCGATCTCGAATACGGCTACTATCATTTGGTGCTTTCATTCTTGTCTCAATCCTCCGCCATGCCTCTCCGCAAAGAATCCACCTCATCCAATGACTCCATCACTGAGCAGCTTAATCAACTCATTGCCGTCACCATGACAACCTCCATATCACAAGACAACATAAACAACCGATTACCATACTCATCCAAGCCACAGAAAATCTTAATACCAAACTCGATGCTCAAACGAAAACAATCACACGTCTCGTTCACCAGGTCACCCAATTCTCCCACCACATTGCTAACCTTGAACCATCACCATTTAAGTCTTATTCCAAACTGATAGCTTTACAGGCTACTATGGATTCGACATCCTCACTCGCACCGTTTACACCAAAACCAACCCTTGAACAACAATCATTTATACTCACATCAGCCACAAAATAGACGCCATACTCCATGCCATCATTTCATGTAAGTGGACGTCCAATTTCGATTGAAAAACCACCTCCTCGACTATGGTTAACATTGGAACAAAAATATATCTCCCCTATTTCCAAGAACTTCATCAACTTCAAAGGATGTCACCACACCATGCACAACAATGGGTCCAGCCGACTTCCTCCGCCAGACGTGAGTGGCGACTACCATGGCGTCATGTTGAGCCCACCCCGTATGTGGGTGTCCGACTCGAACAACAACCACCTCTAATTCATCTCCCATATGCATAACACACGTTTCATGTTGAGTCGGATTTGAGCAAGGGAGATTGGAATCTTCTCAACCTCCTCAAGAAATCAGCTAAGTATGGAATACGAGCAAGCCAAGATCATCGAGCATGGTTTACTACCTCGAGCATGGTCTTTCAGCTTATTCTTCTAAGTGTTGAAGGCTTCGAGCAAGCTACACTTATCCGAGCAAGAGTGTTCTTCTATCGAGTATGGATTGCCAATCGAGCAGACAACTTAATCATTTAAGTTTTAGCCAAGTGTTCCGAGCACAGGATGTCCGAGCACAATGGTGAAGAGCATGGATGCAGTAAGAAGATGCCATATGTTGCGAAGTATAGACTTCGAGCATGGTTCAGTTCCGAGCAAGCTTCACATCCGAGCATGCTGAAGATTGCAAATAAGTTCAAGACAGAACTGAAGACATAAACAAGAATAGGCTTGCTCGATGGAAAATTTCGAGCAATGCAAGGATTGGTCAAGAAGAATGAAGCATGCTAGAGGAGAATATTTTCTATATGAAAATATTCTAAGTAAAGTATGCTCGTAGACACTCATCGAGCATGCATTGCATATTGAGTCTGCTCGAGTAAGATACATATCATGCTTGAACAGTCTTACACTTGTATTTTTAGTTATTTTTCATTATTTAATGATTAGGAATTCTAGAAGGAATGTCAGGGTATATAAATAGCACCCTAGGTTTCCGTTTAGGGGACGGACGGAAGACGACTACAGGCGCACGCAATACGAGAGAAAAACATTCCAAACGAATATTCTCTTTGTCTTTCTCGTACCGCCGCTGACGTCACGAAACCCTAGACATTCCTTTCACTGTTATATTAAATGATATATTAAATGATATATTAAATGCAGTGAATCTTTGGCTTTGATTGTGTTATTAACGACTACTATTTATTGTTTCGTAATCATTATATCACACCTTCATTCCATCCGTTGAATATCCATATTCCGCCGGGATATTCGATAGGCCTTTGGGTTATTGAATCCGTGTGTTCTTGTCAACCTGTTTAAGGCTTACACCAGATTAACGGTCCTGACAAGTGGTATCAGAGCTAAGGAAACTCGCTGAAGGCCACGGGACTGAAGGTTTGTGATAAAGCTTGAAGCTTTACAAAGTTTTTGCCTGTGAAAGTTCAGATCTGAGAAGATGGATGATTAAGAGGTATCAACAAACAGGATTCCAAGATTACTAGGACAAGAAAACTTCATCAAATGGAAAGTCTTATTTGAAGCTGCTGTCAACTATAATGACCCCAAGCTTTGGAACTCAATCCAAGATGGACAGTATAATCCATCCCTTGATGCAAACAACAGTGCTACTGTTGAAATCAAAATGAGGAAAAGAGATGACAAGGCACCGTCAATGTTGAAACTAGGACTCTCTTGGGAGATATTGATCAGTGTCAACCATCACAAAACCACTAAGGAGATGTATGATGCTGTTATTGATATGTTTGAGGGTAACACAGAGCTCAGAGATATCAAAAAGGATAGATTGAAACAACAGTTGGATCGATTCAAGTTCAAAGAAGGTGAACGACTAAAGTCAGTGTTCTAGAGGTTCATGACCATTGTGAATGAAATAAGAACAACTGACTTGCTGATTTCAGATTTTGAGCTGAATAAGAAACTACTATCCTCTTTTTCTGGAGAATGGTACACGGCCAGCAAGTTTATTAAAGAAAAGGCCAATTTTCCAAATTTCAAGTTAGATGATGTGATAGATTTTCTAAAGGCTACTGAGCATGAGATGACAGAAAACAATATGATAAGAGAAGAGAAGCCCAGCTTCCTAATGACAAATGCTCTAGTGGCACCTGTGGGAAATCTCACTCTTAAGTCTCATCAACAGCCAATTGTGGAGGAACCAGCTGTAACAAGCTCAGTGTGTAGAGGAAGTCAATCAAGATTTAATGTACAAATGATCGAAGATGACGCTACTTCAGCAGTCAATGGACACCCTCCCTACACACAAAACAATTCAAGCCATGGAACAGATTACCAAGCCTTATTTTCTATGTTCACTGATTCCTACCATGCCTTTGTGGCAAAGAATCTGATCAACAGAAGTATAATGCAAGAAGACCTTGAACAGATAGATGTGGATGATCTTGAAGACATGAACATAAAGTGGCAAGCTGCAATGTTGGCAGTTAGAAGCAAAAGACTATACAACAGGACTGGGAGATCATCTTTCTCATGACCCAATGACCGGATTGGATTTGACAAGTCTAAGGCTATCTGTTAAAACTGCTAGCAACCAGGGCACTTTGCAAGGGAATGTAATCAACCTAAGCAGTTTGGTAATCAGATGAATTAGAACCAGTTCTATCAGAACCAACATCAGAATTACCAAGGAACTCAACAGAGGAATCAGCTGGTTAATCACAATCCCTACCAGAATCAAAACAGACCCCAACAACATCAAGCTCAGCCACAACAAAGAAACAATCAGCCTCAAATTCTAGGCAACCAGAACAGAGTTAATGCCAATGTTGTGAATCAGGCTAGAGATCAAGGAAATGTTGCAGTAACAATAGTACCACAAGATGGGGAGTTTGACTGGAGCAACCATGCTGCAGAAATGGAGACAGCAAATGTTGCATTCATGGCTAAAATGCAGGACAGGGAAGAATCTTCAACCTCACAGGTACAATCTGAACCCTCTATTTCTGATCTTATTATTAAAATTGATGAACTCAACAAGGAAGTTGAAATGTGGAAATTTGAGTGTGGAAGGAAAGAGGCCTTTCTGAATGTCTATGAGAAAAGTGAGGCCACATATGAAAATCAGATTAAAAGTTTAGAGGAAGATTGTATGCAGGCTTACATGACTCAATCAAGAATGACTGTCGAGATTGAAGGTCTGAAGAAGATGTTCACAGAAGAAAAGTTCAAAAACTCTGAATTGCTTATCCAAATGGAATTTCTGAAGAATCTTGTATCTACTGGAAACATAATTGGATATGTAGATAAAATGACCCTAGAAGAGAAATACAAAAAGGTACCACCACCTTTTTGTGACAAATATCCACTGAAGGTAGACAAAGAAAGTAGAAATGAATATTTAAAACAGTTCAAGAGTGTATTTGAAGACAAACAAGAGTTTGTGAAGCAATATGAAGATGTAACTGTGAACCATGAAGGAGAATTTGTCATGAAAGAGCATGTTAAGACAGATGAGAAAGAAGAAAAGCATACTGAACTGAGAAAGAAGAAATGAAGTGAATACTCCAGTGAAGAGAGCAACTGTAGTTGCAGAAGCAACAGATCTTCAGTTGACAAGAAAAGGAATAAGAAAGCTTCAAAGAAGAAAAATTGTGATAGATACCAAAGCTACTAAAAACAACCCCTAAACTTTAGAAGCATTATGAAAAGATGAGGAGAGAACATAAGGTTTTTGACATTCGTGAAAGACCTCAATCAAAGAACAAGAATGATTTATCAGAGAGCTACACATATGATCAACATCCTCCAATTTTTCCTGTGTTCTCCAATCATGAGTTGTTTGATATTGGGGATGTAAATTATATACCAATGAGAAGGCATGTATTTGATCAAGCTGCAAGTTCCTCAAGTCCTTCCACCAAACTGAAGAAGATCACCTTTTTCAAGGAAAAGTATCCTCAAATACCTAATATCAGCAAGCCAATCAAGATGGACCTCACCAACTCTTTATGCCCTAAAACCTCTTTGGGTTTTGACTTTCCAAAACCCAGTGACAAGATCAAGGACAAACAACTGCTTGAAGACATGGGAAGCTTTGCTAGAGTGTGGTGCAAGAAGTGTGATGCCTATGGACATCACACTGACTTATGTTGGGTGGTAGAAGAAACATTTGAAATTCATGATATTGTCAGTGGTTTTGACATGAAAGGATACAAGGAAATGTATGAGAAATATCTAAATGGAGAAAGGAGTTCTTCTGATGGTGAAGATAATAGATTGACCTTGGAGAAAAGGCTAAAGTCTGTACTGAAAATCAATGATGATGCACAAAAATCAGACAAGCCTGTCAAGGGAAGAAGGTCCAGTGACAAAGGAAATAAAAAATGAGGCCTAGAGTATTGAATAGATATGAAAAGTTTCTCCTAAAACAAGGTTTTGAACCTAGAGGCTATCAATGGTAGACCAAAAAGGAGATAAACAACTGGAAAGACACTGTGCTTGACAAGATTGAAGAAAGTATCAAGTATCTAGTTGAATATGATTCTGATTCTGATAAATCATGTGAAACAGTATATGAAGATCCAGTTCCAATTCCTGTTGAAGTTCAAAATGATTCTGACTTACAAACTGATCCAGTTTGTAACTCAGATTGTAACTGATCTTTCTGTGTGTGTATATGCAGGAACAGTCCATGGATGGAAATGATATATGGTACATGGACAGTGGATGTTCCAGGCATATGACTTGTGATAGGGAAGCACTTATTAATTATGAAAGAAAGTTTGAAGGACCTATTGCCTTTGGGAGTGATGAAAATGGAGGAAAAATTGTAGGAAGAGGCACTCTAACCAATGGCAAAGTATCTTTTGAGAATGTGCTGCATGTTGAAGGACTACAATATAACTTGCTCATCATTTCTCAAGGGTGTGACAAAGGATACAAGGTTGCCTTCAATGATGAACATTGCCTAATCCTCAAGCCTGAATTTGTTATTCCACCTGAAATGATCATGATGATGGCTCCAAGAAATGGGAATCTCTATGAGCTGAGAATGAAGAATGCAATCTCAAGAGGTGGTTCATGCTTTATCTCCAAAGCAACTGAAAATGTGACCAGATTGTGGCATATGAAGATCTGCCATGTCAATCTCAAAAACATGAACAAACTGGTAAAGGGTGAACATGTTGTGGGACTTCCTACCAGAGAATTCAAATTAGAAGAAAAATGTTCGTCATGTCTCAAGGGAAAGAAACATAAGTCAACTCATAAAAGCAAACTGATAAATTCAATTGATGAGGTCCTGAAATTGCTTTGCATGGATCTGTTTGATCCTGTAAGTGTTCCAAGCATTGGAAAGAAGAGATTCTGTTTGGTTATAACTGATGATTTTTCAAGGTTTACATGGGTCTTTTTCATGGGAACCAAGGATGAAACTCCAGAGCTAATCAAGACTTATGTATTGAAGATGGAGAATCAACTTGAGAAGAGAGTGAAAGTTATTAGATGTGAAAATGGAACAGAGTTCAAGAATCGAGTGATGGAAGAATTCTGTACTTCTAAAGGAATATTTCAACAGTACAGTGCTCCAAGAATTCCTGAGCAGAATGGTGTTGCAGAAAGAAGAAATAGAACACTGATTGAAGCTGCAAGAACCATGATAGCTGATGCAAACTTACCAGAAAACATTCTAGACAGAGGCTATCAACACTGCATGCTATGTCCAAAACATGGTTCTTTTGAACAAAACTCACAACAAGACTCCATATGAGATTATCTGTAAAAGAAAACCTTATGTGAATTTTTAAAACCTTTTGGTTGTAAATGTTCATTGCTGAACACAAGAGATTATCTAAACAAGTTTCAATCCAAATCTATGGAATGTGCTTCGAGCTTACCTTTACTTGTAGGTGTTGTTTGTTGCTCTTCGAGCAAACTGATATGCTTTGAAAAACTTTTACAAGTGGTTCGAGCATAGATATCTCGTTTGTTGCTCTTCGAGCAAATTGATATGCTTTGAAAAGCTTTTACAAGTGGTTCGAGCATAGATATCTCATTTGTTGCTCTACGAGCACAATGATATGCTTTGAAAACTTTTATAAGTGGTTCGAGCAAAGATATCTAATCTGTTGCTCTTCGATCACAATGATTTGCTTTGAACACTTGTCTTAAGTGTTTCAAGCATAGATATCTCTTTAGATTGCTGATGTTAAGTGTAGCCGAGCATGCATGTACTTCACGAGCATATGTGTAGCTATGATGAACCTGTTATGTTTCCAAGTGTTGTTGAGCATGCATATACTGGTGATCACAAAAAATTCTGTTATGTTCGAGTAAGAGAGTTTGATTTCATTGAATGTGTTTCGAGTATGAATGTTTGACTGACTATTTAATTTAACTACTTCGAGCACAAGTGATGGTAATTCTGATTGAAATTTGTTTTAAGTAATTTCGAGCACGAGCATACTGACTTGCTTATTTGAGTTGTGGATAAGTACTTAATGATCTTGAGTATGATCATATACTCGAAGCATGTGTAACTTCTCATTGATAAACTGAAACTTGGTTAAGGGTCTCGAGTACGAGTGTATTCGAGCACAATAGTGAATTTGGAAGATCTTAACCTAAGGTCTTTGCTCGAGTATACTAATTTTTGAGCAAAACCTAAATGAATATTTTTAACTTAATGTTTATTGTACGTCGAGCACGTACTAAGATAAGTACTCGAGTAAAGTGGGAGACATCTATTTATTTGGCTATATACTCGAGCAAGGGTGGTACACTAAATTTGAATTAAATGACAACTGTCGTGCCCTAGACGAAAAAATGGTACCATACCCTCCAATCGTTAGGTATAAAGGGGGACTTTGAAACTTTTTCAACAATTTTTGTTTCCCTCTCTCTACCTCAAACGAAAACCCTCTTGCTCGTGCATACCCTGCATACTCTGAAAACTCATTTGTGCTTGATATTATTTTGAATATAGCCATTAGCTCTGTTTCGACCTTGGTAAGATATCGTTTATTGTTATCGTCACCCCAAGTTTAAAAATTAAGGTTTCTATAGTCAATTTACTGATTGTTTACTTGATTTGTGTAGGTACGCATACGACTACGGAACAGGTTACTGAAGACGCTATTCTTCTCTAACTACTCACCGCTATCAATTGTGAACGAGTGAATACTGACTAATATGTTGTTTTGCAGATCTGATGGCGATGAAATTCGAAAAGCGACACAATATGTGTGCCCGGTTGGAGGTGGACGATGAAAACAGGGAGTTGGAGCTCATCATCAACTTTCTACATAACTCCAATCTACGGGTGGCATTGACAGAGAGCTCAACTATATACAGGAATCACATCACCGATTTCTGGAACTCTGCTACTTATGTTGATGATGTTAATGGGAAAAGAATAGAAGCCTCTGTCCTAAATAAAGATATTGAAGCCACTGAGGCATCAATCTGAGGGGCACTACATTTAAACGACAATCATGAGGTGCTGCCATTGTATTCGGTCCCAAGTGTAACGCCTATTAATTTCAGTTCAATGATTTAGAGCTATGCAGAGTATGTACATCTTTCGGGATTTATCTGTCTTTCCCCATGGGGGGGGGGGGAGGGGTCTTCACGTCATTCCTAGAAGTAAAATATATTAACTTTCCACTCAAGTTGTTTCACCTTTCATACATGAGGGACTAGAGTGTAACTTGTGTTTTATATCATAAAACAAAAGAAAAAAAAACCCTAGCCCCATAATCTAGTCCGATCGGCAGCAGGGGGGGGGGGTCTTCTCCTTGGTTTTTGTGTAGCTCCGGCCATGTTCCAGCCACCTCTCGTGTAATTCAAGGTTGGTACTATCTTAATGCAACCCTTTTTCACCATTAAACCCTTTGTTGAACATGTTAGGGTTGAGTTTTGATGATAACAGTTTGCTGATAGATTCGTACTCGTTTATTGTAGGGTCTGTAACGCGAAGATAATCCATTGTTTTTGATCGATTCTTCTTTCCATGATGTTCTACCTTGAGTCTATTTCCAGAAAGGTATAATTTGTAATTTTTGGACGACATTTGAATGGTTTTTATGATTTTATAAAAACGTGTGTCAAAGCTGATGCGGGGTGACGGATTCTGGTCTGTCTTCCCGACATCATAACTCTTTTTTGACAAGTCCAAATTGGTTGATTCTACTTCTGAAAGTTCACATTTTGAGTTAAGATTATAACCCAATTGGAATTGTCTAATTTTGTTTGGTAATGATTTTTAAACAAATAAAACACTTTTGCTGCACACTGAAATAGCTGCACGTACCTTTCTGTGTTGGAGGAATTTCTATGATTTTTTTTTTGCACTAGAAAAATATAACAAAAATATTTTTATAAATCTAAGATATTCATACAACTCTGGTAAAAATTTAATAATTTATTTCTATCATTTTACTATGCAATAAAATACATCTTTGCGTGCTAAATCTGCTCCTTATACTCGTTAGATCAATTGTTTCGTTTTAGGTTTAACCGGTGGCTGTCCAATTGAGTGCCGCTCGGGGCGGTTTTAAGTGAAGTTTTTGCTCCATAATCTTCCTAGGTATGTTTTGTATATCATACTTGAGTATCGTGAATTTTGGCATTCGTTAGGTTGGTCAATCGTTGATGATGTGAAAATAGAATTCGGTTGACTAGTTTGTGAATTGTGATGTCTAGCGCGTTGTTTGAGGGAACTAACAACCAATTCGAATGTTGTAGCCTCGGTTTGAGTTGTGGGCTGTAAGAAACTGATTTTTAAAGGTAATGGGGCTGAATTGGTTGTCGGTTACTCAAACGGGTCGGTACAACGCGAATTCGCGTTTATTGAATAGTTGGTGCGTTGTGCTTGCTGGTTACCGACCCATTCAACTCGGGTAGCGTCGTGTGGACTTGTTGGCTGTGAATTTATCATATTGGGTCCACACGGGGCTGAGTTGGATGTTAATTTCCTAAACAACTGTCACACCCCGTTAAGCGAATTGCGGAAGCGTAAAACAGAAATGCAACAGATACAACTGGTATCAAATACATTGTTCATAAAGAAACATTACTAACTAATTTACAATATATTACATCGTTCTAATCTCTTTTACAGACTAGGTGATACAATCAAACCGGTTCTTCAATTACTTTACTTCTAACTCAAATGCCCACGACATCAATCATCAGTCAGACACGTAACGCACAGGAAATTACTTCTCATATCTGATTACCTGAAAAGCATGTTAAAACAGGTCAACTACGAATAGTTGGCGAGTTTCATAAGTTTAACGAAATCAGTTCTGCGTACCACACAGTCATAGTTTGTATGTACGCGCGTATGTACGCGCGTATGTAAAAATATGTATTTACGTTTGTATAAATATGTACAGCCATATCCTTGTGTGTGCATATGCACACATGTAAGTTTATAATATAAATTCGAAATTTCGGTAAAATCGTGATTGTTTGTTCGTACTACCTGTTTCCAATTTCCGTGTTTAACCAACCACTGTGGACCCCCTTCCTCTGACAACGATTCCACATAAACTCAACCACTGTGGCCCCCCTTCCGCCCACAACGGTTCCGCGTTAACATCAACCACTGTGGTCCCCCTTCCACCCACAATGATTCCACGTAAACTCAAACATTATATAGTGTACACGCAAATAATTAGTATATTCTACACATAGTATTTCCTACGGCTAATCACATAGCATGTATATAGACACATATACACATATAGTATTTATCACGTATCACCAAATACTGTGGCTCCCCATCCGCCCACAATACGCATAATCACATTATTTTTTTAACATTCATGTCATAATCAAGTTAGTTCGTTTAATAAGTTGCAGCAGAACTTGGCTCATAGGCCATACTCAACTTTAGTTTATAAGTTGCAGCAGAACTTGGCTCATAGGCCATACTCAACTTTAGTTTAGTAAGTTGCAGTAGAACTTGGCTCATAGGCCATACTCAACTTTAGTTTAGTAAGTTGTAGCAGAACTTGGCTCATAGGCCATACTCAACTTTAGTTTATAAGTTGCAGCAGAACTTGGCTCATAGGCCATACTCAACTTTAATTTGTTACTATTGTGGCCCCTCTTCCGCCGACAATAGCCCCATAATCATCACAGACCACGTTATCCCTATGGCCATTACAGACCACGTTGTCTCCCAAATTAGTTATGTTTAACATTACATAACGTGTTTGTATAAACACGCTGTCACGTGTAATTATGTTTTGCAATTCGTATTATCTCCACTCAATATATCAATCAACGATAATAATCATCTTTCATCAGCACGTAGTCAATCATTATGTTCCTAGGGACTTTTCATATATAAATGTTCAGATATTTTATATCCTGATCCGTTTTCAGATAGATAACGTGTATAAACATGCTTTTCACCCCAAAAGTTCGTAAAATAGTTTAAAGAGTGGGGTCATGAAACTCACAGTTTTGTAGGTACTCAGTGCGAGGTCAGCTTGGGGTTCGTTTCCCTTGCTATCACTTAGTCCCTATAGTCCATATTATAATAATATTAATATTTTAATATTATTATAATCTCAGTACTAAACTGGGCTGTATAACTAATCTGGGTATAGCTGGAACGCCCAGAAAGTGGCAATAGGCTTAGGTTGTGATGTTGTTCAATGTCTAATACTTAAAACCGAACTTGGCTCAGATTCCCGTTTTCCCAGCTGGGCCAAGTTGTTCGTTTACGTGTTCAGAAAACTGTTATGGGAAAATAAGCTTGGGTAAATGTATTGGTTAATAAAATGATTAAGTTATAAAGAAGGATAACATACTGGGGTCCCGGATTAGCCACGGGGCCCGTTTCCGTTTATTCAGTTTGATTTGAGAAGAAACGCGCACAATCCACCTGGGTTGTCCAGGTTTCTCATAGAAAAGTTTGTTTTTACCTATTTAATCCAAAAATATGATTTTTGATCACTCTTGCTGTTTTGATATTCCCGCAGGTTCGTTAGTCGCGAACTTGCCAGTTTTTATAAAAACTGAATTTGTTTAATCTTCAAATTAGCATAATTAATTAATCGTTAATCATTAAATTATGAAAATTTAGTCACTTATCAATTAAAATATGTAGATTTTTGTAAAAATATTTCTGGAATTATTTACTGATTTATTAATTTATAAAAATTCATTTTGTCAGCTATATTTCGCCTGAAAATCGTCTGTTTATCCCAAACAATTTCCAAAAATTCCACCAAAATTTCTAAATACTCAAATCATGTCTCAAAACAATCTGTAACTATTCCAGAATGTAAAAAGCTCGTGCAATATTCTTTTCGAGCCAAATTCGGCTAAAAAAATTCACACGAACGCATATACACAAAACACCTTTAGACTTCTTCAAATGAACCCAAAATTCATATGTGATCAAAATACATTAAATCTTAGTTCCTAGAAAAATTTCATAATTTTTGAAGTATTTTAGCTATTTTTCCCAATTAAACGTCCCAATTCGGTAATAAATTCGCCAAATATTCTCGAATGGTCGAAAAATTACCAAATTTGAACAGGGACTCAATGACATGGTACCTGATGTCCTTGAAAAATTCAAGGCCTAACAATATGCACATCACAACCTTAACCTAAACAGCCCGTAATCGAGTAAATCGGTATTACCTTTGCGGTTTTTGGTTCGTTTTTGCTCTCTTAATCCAATTTTCGGGTTCTTGTGCTTCTATATAAGCTAGGTACAGGTCCTATATCACAAACCAAGCAGGTTTCATCAATATAACAGCCCTTTAAGTTAGGGTTTCGGCTATTGCACAAAAACGAACTTTTGAACCGCAAAAACGCTGTTTCAACCCTTTAATCCGTGTTTATGGCCAAAAAAACTATCAAAACAGGTTCCTTACCATGTGTATGATCAAAACATGTTTATGGACCATTTCTAGGATTTTTACATGGTTAGGAATGATTTTTAGTAATTAAGACATGTTTTTATGGTATTAATCAAGGTTAAAGAAGTTTAAAAGCTACTTATTTAAGTTGTTACCTTAAGGTTTTGGAAGATTTCTGGAAAAATGACTTGCAGCTGCTTGGACTCCAGTTTTTATCAAGTGAAATGAATAAAAAGGCTTAGGTAACAAGTTTTTATAAAAAAATGGGGTGGGGTGGGGTGCTGCGATCGGAAGCTTCATGGGCCCATTTTGGCCCATTTTTCTGATTCTAAAGGCCCAAAAATGAAAAGCCCAGTCCAAATTTAGTTCGGGTTCGGTTTCTGGCGTGAAAAACTTATCGGGTGCGTTAAACAGTGCGAAAACGAGTGTTTTTCGGCTAGTTTTGTGTAAAATTATAAAAACATACTATATGTTTGTAAAAAACAAAAATATTTTCACGGATCGCTTAAAACATTTCAAGTAAGTGTTTGGTAAGTCTTTTTCGGCTTAACGGATGATACAATGCTTGGTTTGTAACCATCTTTCGTGTTTAAACCTATAGCGGGTAGTTAAACGAGCATGTTTTCGTTTAACTTGTTTGCTATCAAACTAAGGCCATATTACTAATATTTTAGCTTATACTAAACGTATATCTCTTGTAGATGGCCCCTCGGATATCCGGTTCATAACCAGACCCGTTCGGTTATTCGTTTGTTTGTTATGCAATAAACGGTTAAACGCTTATTCGAGTTTGTAAGAACTACGGTGTATCCGGTTTTGTCACGAATGTCACAACAACTCTTTAACGCGCATGTTAGTCTCACCTAGTGCTTCCGGGGGTAATTTGGGAATTCTTTGTTCTCGGGAGTAACTATGGGTCGTTTTGGTAAATATAAGTCCACGGGGGCTGTTTTAATCGAAGTGGTGAGGTCGAGGCTTTAGGTAACTTGAACCATATTAGAATGCCTCATAGGATAAACGAGTCCATTCGGTGTTATTAGTAATGATTGTATGTTAACCGACTGACGTTTGAGTTATGGGGATACTTAGGGGTTCTCTAGCTCGTGGTGAATTCGTGCCTTGTGTCAGGTGAGTTCATGATTCCCCATTTTACTCTTTTCAAGTTTTGGGCTAGCATACACACTTAAGCGATTTTGCTTGTTGAATAGTTTAAATTATTTTACATGGGCTTACTTGTATAGAGTAGGCGTTGGGATGATATTATTGTATGTTTGGATGTATGTCTATACATGTATTATTGTTAGGCCAATAATTGGCGATGTTAATTAGTCGTTATCGACTAAGGATGTTTACGAATGCCTACTTTGTGTTTGCATACGTTGGATGAGATGTTACGTGTTTGGGTTGTACGTGTGCTCGACCCTGATGTTATTACTTGGATGGAACGTTACGTGTTTGGGTTGTACGTGTGCTCAACCCTGATGTTATTACTTGAATGATATTTATAGGGATATAATTATATAGATGTACATATATATAAGTATGACTACTTTTTGTTGATGATGGCCTAGCTGTTCATATCCCGTTTTATTTTAAAACTCTTTGAATGATTATTATAAATGTCAATTATTCAAACTTGAACTCACTCAGCTCAAGCTGACTTTGTGTTTATGTTAGTGTGAGTTTCAGGTTAGGAGGAGGATGCTTACCCGCTTAGACGTGCTCGAGACTACTGGGATGGTTGAAGGCATATCTAGTCGGAAAGTTTTGTTAATGAACATTGTCCTTTTCAATTAATACTTAATACATTGAAATTTGGTTTTGGGCATAATTCCCGAGTTTTTGGAACTTGTTTTAATAATTATGATTTTTTCACTGATTTATACTCTGAACTGGTTTTTGAAATGAAATGAATTGTTTTGAGTTTAAGAATTTTGTAAGTTTATTGGACGATCACCAACTTTAGGATTCCCGGATTCGGGGTCTTACACCAAGACTTATGATAATCCTTCAAGAAACCATGGGATATCAAGGGGGTGTAAACGGGGTACAATTTCAGAAAGGAAGCTTTCCCTTGATCTACAGATTTCTAATACTTCATGTCATCCAGTCCCAGTCTCCAAGAAGAGGAACTTGGACTTCGCTAAGCAGGGAGCTTGCTACTATGACAGTAGCCATTTTATATCAACAACCGTTCAATGTTTCAAGACTTATCTTCAATGGTTTAGTTTTCAGAAAGGAAGCTTTCCCTTGATCTACAAATTTCTAATACATCATGTCATCTAGTCCCTGTCTCCAAGAAGAGGAACTTGGACTTCGCTAAGCAGGGAGCTTGCTACTATGACAGTAGCCATTTTATATCAACAACCGTTCAATGTTTCAAGACTTATCTTCAATGGTTTAGTTTCAAATGTTAAGAAGGAGGTGAATCAGAGATTTCTCATGTACCCAAGATTTCTCCAGATTCTCATCAACAGGTCTCTGCAAAATCTGCAACTGATAGGAGAAGTTCTTAGATTCAAAGACCCTAACATCTGTAAGAGGATGAAGGATGCAAGGAGTAAGTTTGCTGATAATGCAAAATGGGATATTCTGCCTTGGTTGCTTGTTCCGGGTGTGGGAGTAATTGATGTACCACTCACACCTAGACATGATGAAGATGAAGGTGACAACGATGATGTTAATGATGATGATAATGATCAGGGTAATGACGATGATGGTGCTGCTAATGGGCCTATTATTGAACCAATCGCCCATGAAGCTGAAAATGTTGAGGGTGTGGGTCATAATGCTGAAATCAATGAACTGGTTATTGATCCAGTTGGGAATGAGTTGATTGCATTTGCAGGTATTGAACTAGAGGCTCATATGGATATTCTAGAAGGTGATAGTGGACCAATAAATGAGGTTAATGAACCTGTTGTTGGTACAGGTGAAGAAGCAACTAATCAAATGGACGATGATGTTTTTATTGCACAAGTGGTCTCAAATGTGGCTGAAACTATTCAGAAGATCACGCCACCGGATTCACCAGACCCTGCACAAAACCAAGATGATACAGAATCTCTTGAATCTGAGCCTGCTCATGATAACATTCCCTCATCTCCTAACACAACTGATCCACTCAATTCAGACCCTGAACCAATTCAAGAGACTCAAGTTCCAACGCCACCTAAATCTCCCATACAAGAATAAATCATTTCCTCACCTCCTTTGTCATCACCAGCCAAAACTACCCAAGTCACATATGTATCTACACCACCAACCTCACCTCTAAAAGAGACTATACCTACTGAAACCATTCATACTTCCCAAACCATCCCTAAAGAAACTGAATCCTACAAACTATCCTCACCAGAAACCTCTTCACCCGAACGATTCTCAGAACCAGATTTTAAACCCACTCAAGAGACCCCAACTTCAAGTCCTAATGTCTACAGTCTCATATCTGAAAATGCATAATTGGAGTTTGAAAATATTATGTTGAAAGAGAAAAATGCGTTTCTGGAAATAAGGAACAAAGCACTTGAGACTGCTCTGCAACAGGCTCTATTGAGAATTAAAACCCTGGAGCACTCTGAGGTTGAGAAGACCTCAAATGCACCAAAGCAAGGGGAGAATACTGAAGAAGCAAGTGGCTTGAAACTAACTGAAACATATATGCCAGTTAAAGTGATGAAACTGCAGAAGCTGGAACCTCAGATGCTCTAAATATGATAAATGAAGAGTATGAGGGAGATGTTAGAGATGAGGGGGAGTCGGAAGATAAAGAGAATGATGCTGAAGAAGAGACCCCTGATCAAATTTCTAAAAGAAAATTAAAAGATAAAGGGGTGGCTCTAGCTGATGTAGACCTTCATCCAAAAGCTACTCATAACGTAATATCTGGTGATGAAATTTTGGAGAAGGGTGATGAAATGGATAAAGACATAGCTGAAGTGGAATCTGTAAAAATAGTCATGAAACTCATAAATGAAGAACTGGCCACAATGACTACAGATAATGAAGATGAAGAGGAAGTTCCTCATGAGGTGCTGGAGGCACTGATTGATATGAAAAAGGAGGAAGAGAAAGAAAGGCTGCAAAGGCTAGCTGACGAGGCTATAGGGGCTGCTATGGAGGAGCTGAAAAAGAAACAAGTTGAACAAAAAACTCCAATAGCATAAGAAGAAGTTAAGCCCAAGCAAGCACAAACTGAATTCGAGCATGAAACTGAACAACCAAAAATGCAAGAGCTCGGGTTGGTTCCAAGAAATCCAGAAGCAAGTGAAGAAGAAACAATAGAACTTTCTTATGGATCAGTGGTTAAGATAGTTATTTTGAAAACTCTTACAGAAATACTGAATAATCCTGAAAGACATGCTCCGGAAATTGTTGTTGCTACTAAAAAGACCCAAAAGGAATTTGAACAAAGATGCAGTAATCCAGAACCAATAGTTGAAGAGGTAGTTGAAACTACAGAGCCTATAATTAAAGAAGTTGGCAATGATGATCCTCAGATCACAGAGCCCAGAATTGAAGAGATCATTGATGATGAACAAGTAAATATGACTCATAAGCATAAGAACTGGCCACAATGACTACAGATAATGAAGATGAAGAGGAAGTTCCTCAAGAGGTGCTGGAGGCACTGATTGATATGAAAAAGGAGGAAGAGGAAGAAAGGCTGCAAAAACTAGCTGATGAGGCTATAGGGGCTGCTATGGAGGAGCTGAAAAAGAAACAAGTTGAACAACAAACTCCAATAGCACAAGAAGAAGTTAAGCCCAAGCAAGCACAAACTGAATTCGAGCATGAAACTGAACAACCAAAAATGCAAGAGCTCGGATTGGTTCCAATAAATCCAGAAGCGAGTGAAGAAGAAACAATAGAACTTTCTTATGGATCAGTGGTTAAGATAGTTATTTTGAAAACTCTTACAGAAATACTAAATAATCCTGAAAGACATGCTCCTAAAATTGTTGTTGCTGCTAAAAAGACCCAAAAGGAATTTGAACAAAGATGCAGTAATCCAGAACCAATAGTTGAAGAGGTAGTTGAAACTACAGAGCCTATAATTAAAGAAGTTGGTAATGATGATCCTCAGATCACAGAGCCCGGAATTGAAGAGATCATTGATGATGAACAAGCAAATATGACTCATAAGCATATGGAAACTAAACCAATTATTACTGAGTCAGAGCATGAAGCTGAGGGGTCCAAGAAAAGTAAAGAAACATCTAAAATAGAGACCCCCAAACCAAAAAGACAAAAATCTGTGAAGGTACACAAAAGAAGGGAAACACAACCCAAGGTTGATGAAGGGTCTCAGACAAGTCAAAATGAAGAACCTATGATAGGAGCCCTTCACAACTTGGATGAACACATTGAATCTGATGAAGAGGAAGAAAGGGAAAAGAAAATTGATGATAATGAAAAGGAGGATAGAGCCTACCTCTTGAGCCTTAAATATGATATGAAATATCTTCAAAGGATGTCTAAGGAGAAGATCACACAAGAGGCCGAAGGCTGGAGGCAGAGAGAGTAAAAAACAGAATTCTTGACAAAGGCTGGTCATAAGCCTGCATTTTTGAACCTACAATCATTTGATACATTTAAAAGAATATACAAGAATGCTCTGGTGGATGATGTAGCAAACTATGTTGAGAAACTAAGCAAGAGAAAAGAGAAGGAAGAGAAGGTGTTAAAAGAATCTGACAGTAGCAAGAGAAGAATTGAAAAGAAAATCAAAGATGAAAAGGAGTATGAGTCATTAAAGGGGAAACATAAAGATATCAAGTTCTTGCAATTACATGTATTCGCCTACAATTCTTTAATTAACTTGTCTCTTGATGAACTGAAAGAAAGTACAGATGGTCAAGGATTCTCACAAGGATCAGAAATGCTCTGTAGATTGCTTGAGAGAAAAGGAATTGAGAATGAGACTGGAGAAGGAGAAGGAAGATGTAGAAAAGAGAAAGGCAGAGGTCACACAATGGTTCAATGATCCACAAAGAGTACAAACATTGAAGGACCTTGTGATGATTAATGGAATGACCGAAGAAGAATTTGATAAAATGCCTCATGATCAACTTCTTGATGTCTATCCTAGAGAGCAGATGTTATTTCTAGACACTAAAAGAAAACTACAGGAAGACAAGATGAAAAAGCAAGAAGAAGAAAGGGCGTACATGATAAGCATACTCTATAAAAGAGTGCAAATCCAGCCAGAGTATTAATGCAGACTGATTAAACAATCAAACAATGGTTTGGAGAGTCAGAAATAGAAGAAGCATAGAAGAATCCACCAATAAGCTCAAGCAGAATTGGTGTAAGATCAGAGATTGTGAGGCCTGAACCTTCAAGGAATTTGAATCTGCCTACACATCTCTACTTTGATAAAAGATCAAGGACCTTAAGAGTAGTGACTGAAGATAATGAAGAGAGCTTAATAATTTTCAGAGATGACTTGAGAAACTTCTCAAATGAACAACTGAAGAAAATGGCTCAGTTGGACCTTTATGACAATCAAGAGAAAAACCAACTTGCAGGACTACAGAGAAATGACCTCTCAAAGTTTATAAAAGAACAATCTAAGAAGGGGTTCGCATTTCTCAAGCAGAAAATAAGAGAAGCACGCAGTGAGGCTGAGAGGGAGAAGAGAAGAAAACGGATCAATGAGGTTCACACTCTGGAGTCTCTCTATGGGACTCAAAGAAAAGTAAAACTCATCAAGCAAGCAGCTCAAGTGGAAAAAGAAGAACCTTGAAAGAGTGTTTAGCCATGAGAAGGGAGATGATGGAGCCAAACTCGCAAGTACAACAAAATGGCCGAATAGTCCATCTCACCTACAACAAAAACAAAGACTCAATATCACTCAGAAATGCATCAGGAGGAACGATTGCAGTAGTTGAGTATGATGAGGATCTAAACTTCATACACATCCTAGACTTACTAGATATTATCAATGTAGAATTCCAACTTGATTCTGAAGATGGAGTGGAGTTAGATATGTTCAAGCAAAAGGCTGCCTTCATAAAACTCAAGAAAGAAAAAGCTGTTGAAAGGAGCCAGGGAAGAAGATAGTGGGATGGAGCTTAAGGACGATCGAATTTATTCCTGTTTATCTATATTTTGTTTGTCATAATATATTTTGTTTTGAAATTTGAACAATGTATGAATTTGATGTTTAATGCCTACAAGGCATAATTCCTTATGTAATGTAACGATATTTGTGCCTAAATTGACTATCTTTAGAAAGCTGATACATGTGTAACTATATGCAGGTATGTTTTGGTGCATCTGAGCTTGTTCCAATCTAGAGGGAGATTGTTGAGTCGGATTTGAGCAAGGGAGATTGGAATCTTCTCAATCTCCTCAAGAAATCAGCTAAGTATGGAATACGAGCAAGCCTAGATCATCGAGCATGGTTTACTACCTCGAGCATGGTCTTTCAGCTTATTCTTCTAAGTGTTGAAAGCTTTGAGCAAGCTACACTTCTCCGAGCAAAAGTGTTCTTCTATCGAGTATGGATTGCCAATTGAGCAAACAGCTTGATCATTCAAGTTTTAGCCAAGTGTTCCGAGCACAGGATGTCCAAGCACAATGGTGAAGAGCATGGATGCAATAAGAAGATGTCATATGTTGCGAAGTATAGACTTTAAGCATGGTTCAGTTCCGAGCAAGCTTCAAATCCGAGCATGCTGAAGATTGCTAATAAGTTCAAGACGAAACTGAAGACATAAAGAAGAATAGGCTTGCTCGATGGACAAGTTCGAGAAAAGAAAGGATTGGACAAGAAGATTGAAGCATGCTAGAGGAGAATATTTTCTATATGAAAATATTCTAAGTAAAGTATGCTCGAAGACACTCATCGAGCATGCATTGCATATTGAGTCTGCTCGAGCAAGATACATATCATGCTAGAACAGTCTTACACTTGTATTTTTAGTTATTTTTCATTATTTAATGATTAGGAATTCTAGAAGGAATGTCAGGGTCTATAAATAGCACCCTAGGTTTCCATTTAGGCGACGGATGGAAGACGACGACAGGCGCGCGCAATACGAGAGAAAAACATTCCAAACGAATTATCTCTTTGTTTTTCTCGTACCGCCGCCGACGTCACGAAACCCTAGACATTCCTTTCACTGTTACATTAAACGATATATTAAATGCAATGAATCTTTGTCTTTGATTGTGTTATTAACGACTACCATTTATTGTTTCGTAATCATTATATCACACCTTCATTCCCATCCGTTGAATATCCTGATTCCGCCTTTGGATTATTGAATCTGTGTGTTCTTGTCAACCTGTTTAAGGTTTACACCAGATTAACGGTCCTGACATTTTCTTACACGGGTTCTCAACAACGACTGACTCCTATGCACACCAAGCAAACGCTTCTGCAATCATCTTACTTTAAGGTGATGATCCAAAAAGTCATCCCTGACATTGCTTCTTCCAAGCTCTCGGGAAAAATACCCAAAGCACCTTGTGCTTACGTGAAGCCGATTCATGTATGATTAAGATCGCATATACCATGGTAAGGCGTGAGTGGCGGCCACTGTGGCGCGACTTTGCGTGTAACATCTTGGATTTTTCGTATTTGTATTCGTTTATGTTTAAACCAATTCGAGATTGTAATTCGGATCTTTCAAATTATTTAAAACTTGTATTAAACTTGGTTTAACTTATTTTATAATTTCATAACTTTCAATCACGCCAAATAGTCCTTAGAAACTCTTAAAATCGCTTAATATGGCTAAAAATGCATTTTCGGGAACTATAGGGACTAATTTTGCCAATTTTTTCCAATTTTTGATTAAATTAACGAAACTTAAACTCCAAAAAATGTTATAGAAGGTTCAAATTTGTTTTCTTATTGTCCAAGCTGAATTTTGTTAGTTGATATACCTGAGTTTTCTCATTAATAGCTTATTTTGTTTCCTAATCGAGTGGATTACTTCATAAACAAGTTATAATTCAATATACTTAATCAAAGCATACCTCTAAACCCTAAAAACTAATGGAAACATCAGCCACCATCCCCTCCCATGAAATTAATTATATTCTTTATCAATTTCATAAAGATTGTTAAGTTCTTTCATCTACGGTTTGACTTTGATGTTCAAGACCACTTTAACCTACATTATCTATTGTTTCATTCATCGCTTAGGTAAGTTGTCTTCATAAAAAATGTTGGTTTTTATCTAATTAATAAAATCCCTCTATCAATTTTACTGATTAATGGGGTTTTGTTGGTCAATTGCTTTCCGACCCGTTTAGGGGCACAAAAGTCAATTTAAATGATTTTCAATGACTATATATTCTGATCGGAAATAGCTTTTGGTCAAGAAGACTTTTAGTTTTATCTCGAGATTTTGGGTGTATTGACCAAAACCCGACTCCCGACTCGCTGTTCTGATTCTGGTCAGTCCCAGGTCGCTTATTTGCTGAAAACCTCATAACCGGAGTTCTATACATCAGTTTGGATTGATTCCTGAGGATATGTTCTCGGTTTTGAATCCATTTTATTTTGTATAAGTCTCAGGTCTAGTTGGATCAGAAAACTTTTCATGTTAACTTTGCTTGTTTATTCCATCTCTCAGTTTATTCACTTAATTGTCAAGGTGTGATATCATTCCCCCTTTTATTTTACTGTTTTTAAATGTTTTGGGGACATATGCGTACTAATATTTCCTTTTATATTACATATATACATAAAAATAGCAAACGAATGATTGTGTGTATTTAATCAAATGTTATTTGTTACTTGCTTATGTGCTTACATTCTATCATATTTGGAGAGGTCCATCATAATCACATTATAGTATGATTATATGCCGTCCTAGTAGCCATAGCCCGTGTTCATGAGGCATGGTCAACCGACAATGACATTTGTATGCTAGTCATAGTAGCCATAGCCTGTGTTCGTGAGGCACGGTTAACTTACAAACTATTTGGTCACGGTTTGATTCATTATTACTCATATTATTTTGCTTGAGCGGTTATTATTTATCATTTATTACATATTATTATTAGTTTCAAAACTGGTGATCATCTCACTCAACATGTGTTGACAAATCTTTGTTTATTTTCTACCCACATGTAGGTTATCAATTGATTTGAAGCTAATGTGAAGAACACATAGAAAGACCTTAGACAATAAAATAAAGAATAGTTATATTTTATTTTGGTAATTTGTTAAACTTTGTGTACTTGATTGAAATTTGAAATAAATAAATAAATAGTCATATTTTATATCGTATGATAGTACCTTATGAGCTGTGAACCATGGTTCACACCCTAACATTTCCACCTTAGGTTGTGGTGTGACATTGCGACCACACCGAATGCAATGGGAAGATTTGAATGGAGACCACCATGGAAAATAAATTCCGTTCTTGAGGACAAGAACATTTTGGAGCAGTGGGTAATTTATATGACCTGACCCACGAAAACATCTCAAGAGAAGCCACATTTATTAGTTATTTTGCAAGTTCAAGTCTATCCACTACTTCCTCTAATTTAGCATTTATTATTTATCTTTTTATTGCCCATTAGTCCATGATGAGAGATCATGTTAGATCATGTTAGTGCAATTATTTCCTTATTATTGTATTTAAGTAGCCTTGGTGTTTTAATGAAAGTTAAGCAGACAATTATGAAGTAAATTGTCTCTCTTTATCTTATTTCTTGGAGTCTAACCTGCTCAAAGGGTCATATATTGGGAGACCGCTGATCTCGAATACGGCTACTATCACGTGAGCTTTGTTTAAATACCGTTTTTAAAACCCTAGAGACCTCATAACGTATTCCAGCCATCTCTAGACGATTTCTCCCCTCTCCTTGGACGATATAGGTGATTAGAAGTGATAGGAATCACATCTTTCATCTAGAAATTGATTAACGCAAGTCTCTAATGCATGATGTTTGTTTACATGATTATCCATTTTTTAATGATAACAAAACTCTTCATGTCATGAAATTTTTGTGCAATATAAGTGTTATATGATGATAGTGATGATGATAATCACTGATTATGGATTAGAACATCATAATTGTTGTTAATATGATTATTCTTTGAGTTTTGCTTAGACCAGAATTGTAACAACTTTGTACTTGTTTATGGCTTTGACTATAACTTGATGATAAATGATGTGTTTTGATCGATTTTTGATTCTAGGTTATACTACTTCGAGTCTAGCTTTTAGAAAACTTGGGTTTGTATTTTTTGGACATGCAATTGAAAGTATTTTTGATTTTACAGAGTTGCATGCCTAATTTGATTTGGAGTATTAGTTCTAGTTCGGATTCTCGATACCATAACTTGCTAATAACAAATCCAAATGGGTTGATTTCACCAAGTCAATACTTTTTGTTGCGCAATCTGATAAACTGTTTGTACCTATATGCAATGATTGATTTATTGTGACTTGTGAGTGTGCAGGAAAATTGTAATAATTTTTTTTTTGGTAAATCTAACATATATATGCCTCTATGGTAAAATATGAATTTATGTATATTATATGCTTAGTTAATAAAATTCAATTGCACATGCTAAAATCTGTCTCGTAAACTACATGATCAGAATTTGAGATTTACGACAATCAAGCAACCTAATCCTATACATAGACCAAATTGTTTGTCAAAACAACCAAGGAAAATTAGCATGAACAATGCATTCCAATTACCTAAAGTCATATTCAATTAGCCAAACTCATGAAACCAATACCAACATATGATTCTTTAAACTAGTAAGTCATCATTAAGTCAAGAATCATAATAACACTCTTAAATTTTCCAACATCAAGTGAAAGGTTCCATATTTTCAATAATTTCACAACCAAATTAGTTTTCACTAGTCATTCCTAACATAGAGATGTGAACAAATCAAGCACAAACCTTCAAAGTTTACAAACAAACACCTAAAACATAGTTTTCCAACATGAATGGTCAATCATTTGTAAAACAAACAAAGTCATTGCAAACTTACAAGAATAAGAACCATTGATATCAACTCATGAGCTGCCATAATCTTTAAAAAAAACCAAATTACCAAAATCATACTTAGATAAAATGTCATATTAGTAAGATCTTTAACATTGTCTAGATAACAAGAGTATTTAGCCCATAAGGCTTGATACAACTGGAACCAAAGTCAAAATAAGCTTACAAAACGTGTTCTTGAATAGGGAATTGCAAATGAGAATCAAGCAAGGATTGAATTATGGAATGATGATCTTGTGATGTTAGAAACTCCAAAAGACTCTTCAAAAATTCCGCAAACTGTTGAGAGAGGATCCCCTAGCTTCCGCACTTGAAAATGAATGCAAACAGGTGTTTATAAAGCTTTCTGGCAAAGTGCACAGCCGTGCCCGATTTAGTAAGTCAGTTTCTTTCTTTCGTCTAACCAGATATGCAGTTACCACTTTTCGTTAAAGTCCAACGACATTATAACAAAAGGTGTATGATCGTGTTCGGCCCTGGCACGATCGTGCAACTTCGAGGATTCCTTGGTACCAGCAACAGCACTGGCACGCACACAATCGCTTTGGCTTGGGTCTGGCACGATTGTGCCCACATATGGCACGGTCGTACCCTTCTGATCTATTCATTGATAAGAAAAGGAAAAAACGTTAATCGGGACCGGATTGATGATAAAATAGAATCCTGGGTTACAAACAGTGATTCGATTGACGATGACAAAAAAGAATGTTATCCCCACTCGGACTAAGACAAAACTTTTACTTGTTCAAATAACAATTAAGGTCTCGGGTGCGCTACATAGTAGTGCAGTGTAAAGGCTGTAAGCCACTCCCCGTGGAGCCCAAGTACTATATACACCTGAAAATTAGGGTTGGGTTAGGTTGGAGTTTTAAACCAAAATCGTGTTATGATTGGGCATTGGATCCCTCTACTTGGACAAAATCAAGTTTTTGTCTTGAGACGCCATCTTTGTTGGACGGACGCTCGGACCTGCAAATTCGCAAACAACTAAAATAAGTACCAAATACAACGAATTTGTGTGGAGTTTTCAATAAATATGGGGTTAATTTAATGATTAAAGATGTATACTTTGTGTTATATCAAACATCCTCAAACTTGAACTTCGCTTGTGCTCAAGCAAATGAAAAAAACTCCAAAATGACAATTGGCAAGAACCTGTAAGCGGTCATTTATCCAAAGTTTAAAGGATTTACAAGCAAGCACCCAATTGTTTTACCAATGAAGCCTAATAAATATGAAGGCATAGTCCAAAAACATGGCATATTGATTGCCATCACATACCTACCTTGCAAACCTCACATTGTTTGCACACACTCGGCTATATTTAGTGATCATGCATGTAATAGGGTATGTTGAGAACATCGATGCCAAGAAGGTGGTCAAGTAGAACATAGGCTTGTTTAATGGTCAAATCTCTCCCAACAATGACACATACAAAGCATAAAATACGAGTACTTGAGGATTGTAATGTTGGCTTACGGTTTGGGTGAGGAAGTTTTTTTTTGGGAAAAGGTGGCTAAACGACTAGAGAAATCGGAACTAAGTTACTAAAAACACAAACTAACTAAAAAAACCAAGCGGTTTTACAACTTGAGAGCTAATGAACCAAAAGTTGCTCTTTTGAACTAAACTTCACCTAAATGTGGTGAAACAAACTTCTTATTCTGTTATTTTTTTTCTTGCAAACGAATTTTTTCAATATTTCTTTTTTACCATCAAAGATACAGATAATTACAAACTAAAAATACACTTAGGGAAATAAGCATTGTGCTTATCGGAACTTCCCAAGTGAAGAAATACATAAAAGTGAGAAAATAAAAGCAAACTAAACCTAGTCGAACCGGATTTCTAACACGAAAATGGGTGAAAGTAAAAGGATTTATGGCTAAGTGGGTTATAAAATGGGGCGAAAAATGAAAAACACGGGCTAACAGGGGAATATGTGCAATGAGGAAATATAAGTGTAAAAATGGCTAGACATGGGGTTTATCCTAAATTCTTTAATGGTTTATAGAATGTATTTGCCTATGGTCTTGAAATGCATGCCAAAAACAAGTCCTACTTTGAAATAATCACTCGGCTCACTTAATTATTCGCAAAAACATGAGCAAAAACAAATGACGAGGCTAACTCACGGAAATAGGCATAATGAGTATTTTTGAAAAGTAAGAATGCGAATCTTCATGTTTCTCATGTTTAAAGGTATGCCTTTTAAAGATTTTCGAGTTTTGATTGTTCTAAAAATTTTGTTATTCAGGACAATACAATTAAACCTTGAATTTTAAAAACTTCTTAATGGTTATTGTTAATTGCCACAAAATGTTAGGAGTTTTGAAAAAAAAAAGTTAGTTAAAGTTCAAGTTCCCTCCCCACACTTGAATTGTACAACGCCCTCGTTGTACAACAATAAAATAAGGCATAGCAAGAGTAAAACACATGAAAGAGAGAACAAAAAACTCCCCTGATCATGTATCCAAAAAGCTGCCAATTATGTGCCTCAAAGACCCGATAACTCAAGAACCAGAGCTAAACAAATCATAACATGTCACCGACAAACTAACAAACACGTCACAAACCCATCATACATAATAAAAGATAATATCCAATAAGATCACAAATCATCCAAATATAATCTAAACCATGATTATTCTGCAAAACAAAACAAAGTACTAGAAATAAACATAAAAAATGGGAAATACCAAACAAGAGAAAACAGTGTAACCCAACATACAACTAAACCGAGAAATACATAAAGGGAGGCCCCTAATCCTCCTGATCAAACACCGAACCACCAAATCCAGAACTTGATGCACCCTGCCTGGGATGACCACTACCGAACTAACCTGGCCTACAGCTACCAAATTAACTAGATGATGCAGCAACAAATGACCACTTGAGGACGGAGGAAAAAGCGTAACCATAGTGGGTGGCATGTGCCCGCACAGCCGCAAACAACCACTCAAAACTACGTTGCGTGTAGTTGGCGGTGTAATAGATCAGGCTCCCCTAGAGGGTCTGCTCGGCCACGAGGGAATCCATGCTGTGTTGAAACTCTTCCGAGCAGTACGAATCTCCCGTTGACTGTAGAACTGCTCAAACCTACACCACAGTTTAGCGTTGGTTGGTGGCTCACTGTAAAATAGTCAGACATCAACTCATCTTCTAGATCGTGAGGTGGTAGCGGGTCTTAAACCCTACCATACTTATAAACTAAGCGGAAACGATTACCATAATTCCTGAACATGTTTTGACTGGAGCTGCTGAAGATTAATCATGAAGAAGTTGGCAAACTTAGTCAAACCCCACGCCAGCTTAGTATCGAATAGCCCCAATCACACGGCTAACTCGGTCCCCGCCACAAATGCAGCTGTTATGTTTAGACCCTGATGCACGGTTGAAACACTCGCCACACTTACCCTCAAATTACAATGATGCCCATTGATAATGCAATAAAAATGGAAAAGGTCAAGGATCATCACATTACCAACACTATCGCATGTCCACCAATACAGTGAAAAATTATGCGATGAAGTACGCGGTGGAGGGGATCGAAGAGTTTCATGGCCTTGTAAGTATGACCACTGTGGCGCTCACCTGTAACTCTCAACCAAAACTCGCTTTTGTCCATGTCATCGGGGTGCTCTTGAAGCTTATCAAACAAGTCGGTCTGATTCTCGACAGAAGTGTATAAACCAAGCTTTTTAGCAAACTTAGCAATGGACCAAGTATACCACTTAACCCTAAATGGAAGTGCACCACTTTCTCTTTATTAGTATCATCTTCATATGGGAAAGTGAACTTGAAAGAGGCGAAGAACTCGATCGTCAGCTTGGTGTAAATTGGCCTACTAATTATGAATAATCTCAGCCATGGTATAGATAAAATCTCCTTAAACTGCTCACGTTGGTTGAGTGGTTCGAGGGTCTCGAAACTGATACACTGGTCTGCCTCGATCAAGCCTCGGCTGTAACATTCGTTACTATTCAAACCCGAAAACCTGATCTATTTTAAATTTTCGGTTTTGTTATAAAGACATATATATATATATATATGTATATAGACTTAAGTTCAGGAGAGAAATGAAATTACTGTAAGAAATGTGAGAAATGAATATGAACCACTAGTTTTATTTTATGTTTTAAATGTTTAAAAATAAATGAAAAAAATGTAAATACAACAATAAATGCATTCTCTCTCTTCAATTAATACAACTAATATAACCATAATAAATCCTTCTCTTTTCAATTAATACAACTAATATAACCAAAATAAATCATCTCTAATTAATAAATATCAAAACATAATATATTTTTTTTCAATTGATATACTTAGAAAAATTATTGTTATAAATAATAATAAAAAAAATATCATACAAATGTGTTCATTAAATATAAATAATAAATATACAACATACACAAAATTATATAACCTACACTTGTTTTGACCAATAAAAACGTACAACATACAAAAAAGTATACAACTTACATATGTAATTCGACATCAACAATTATATAAACTAGAAAAAGATACACACATCCTATACGTGTGTAGGTTATATGTTTTTCGTTTGTAGGTAATATGTTTTCTTATTCTTAGAACAAGTGTATGTTACATGTTTTTGTGTAGGTTGTATATTTTTTATTGACATTTAATGCTAACATATGTAAGATAGTTTTTGTATTATTCATCACAATGTACCTACGTGTTGATGGATATTGATATATTGAGTTGGAAGAAATTGATTTTGGATAGAAAAAATATTTAATGTATGAATAAATTGTATTTAAATGTGCAGGATAAAATTTTCGAGTGTAGGTTATATGTTTTTCGTGTGTATGTTATACGTTTTCGTGTGCATGTGTAATTTATTGATGCTGAATTTTGTGTGTCCGTTATATGTTATTCGTGTGTAGGTTATATGTTTTCTTGTTCTTAGAACAAGTATAGGTTATATGTTTTTGTGTAGGTTGTGTACTTTTTTGTTGATATTTAATGTAAACACGTGTAAAATAGTTTTTTGTAGTATTCATCATAATGTAACTACATGTTGATCTATATTAATGTAACTACATGTTGATCGATATTAATATATTGAGTTGATTTTGGATAAAAAGAAATTTTAATGTATGAATAAATTGTACTTATGTAGGATAAAAATTCAAGAGAGAAAAAATTAAGTTATAAAAATAAATGAATTCTTAATATTTTTCAATTATAATAATTTGATTAGTTATATTAATTAAATAGATAACTATTATATTAATTGAAAAGAGATCATGCATTAATACTTTCTTCATTTATCTTTAATCATTTAAAACCTAAATTAAAATTAGTGGCCCATATTCATTTCTCATAGTAATTTCATTTCTCTCCTGAACCATCTCTTGTATATATATATATATATATATATATATATATATATATATATATATATATATATATATATATATATATATATAGGGGAAGATTCATGTGCATTTTAGTCTTAACATGAGAACGTATGAAATAATACCAATTTGTAAAAAAATGAGAACGTAAGAAACAATACCAACTACAGTACCAATCTACATAAACAATTATGTATAATAAAAAAGAAAAAAAACTAAAAATTACAACAAAAGAATCTTGAACAAATAATAACAGCAAATATCAACAAATACTTATATCAGCAAAAGAAAATAATAATAACAACAAAATATAAATAAGCAAATACTTATAACGTCTCATAAACGAAAATTAGCAAATACGAACAAAAAATAACATCAAATACTTATAAAAATAAACCTAATAATAACCGCAAATTGATTCTCACTGTTGTCATGTTAAGAAAAAAATGTATTTGATCCTGTTTCTATATAGGGGTATAGGGTGGAGTTATAATAAGAAGTGTAAGAAGTAATCTTGTACGTTAGATTTAGTGATCTGATGGTCTAAATGGAAAGTGTGTTTTTCAGGCAATGTGTTTTATTTTAATACTTGCTTTATAACACTCCAGGGGCATAATCGTCCAGTGTGTTATATTATATATGGAAACATTATCAATCTATAATTATCGTTTTTTAATATGAAGTTAAAACACAATACCAGGAATATATAACAGTGTGTTTTAAATAAAAAATAATCAAAATTTAAAAAAACACTAGATTTTAATCCAAAATTAAAACACAACACCAATGACACCAAGAACACCAAGAACAAAAACACACTTTCATTAACAAAAACACACCAGTATTAAAAACACAATACATGTGCAAAAAATTTAGACACAAATTTTGTTTAACAAAATCATGGCTTCGTACGTAGAGCCCTCATAACAAATAACACAATAGGCATCAACCGATGCACTCATAAGTTCACATGTGCGACATCTACCAAAACAAATAAAAATTCCACACATATTCAAATATAAGAGTGGTTACAAAAGGCAATCCAACCACCACCACCACCGACAACAATGGTTTACCACCACCTACATCAGCCGTTGGCAACAACGATGGTCTAAAATAGCCGTTAGCGCTGACATCAGCCGTTGCATAAAACAGCCACTGACAAAAATGGTTTACCACCAACTACATCAGCCGTTGCTATAGATGGGTCGAAAGCCGCCGACAATAACGCCAACAGAAGTCAACGGTGAAACCCCCAAAATTAGAACAACCCGCCGTCTACAACCACAGAACGCCACCACCACCATAGACCGTCACCGAGGTCGCCTAGGGTTACGAAAATGGAACCCGACAACACTCAAATCATCGCCATCGCCGTCACCATAGACCATCACCGTCACCAAAGATTCGAAAGTAGAGAACTAGGTTTTCACATACCTTCATACGTGGAGAAAGGAGGGAGATTTGTATTTGGTGATTGTTTTGACTATCTGCCTTAGACTAAGAGCTTTCAATGACCTTTATGGCTTTTATCGGTGGGTTGATTATTGATAGAAGAAAAATGGGAAAGAAGATAAAAGGCTTAAGAAATAGAATCTTAAGCAAATTGTACACCCAACTTTAAAGCTTAGACATTGATGAAAAGAACGGTTTTTAATATATATTTGATATAATGAATTTTAAATTAATTCCAAAAATAATAAAATATCTATGGATCATCCTATCCTTCTTTGTAATATTTCATCCAATGTTCATATTACTACTTACAATTTTTAGGAAAAAACCACTTCTTATTCTAACTTTACTCTCTCTCTCTCTCTCTCTATATATATATATATACACATATATCTCAAGTTTTGTTTATTGCATTTTATATTCGTCGATTTCTTTTGAATTCGTTAAGTTGACCCGATTCATCGTTTATGCATATTCTTGTTTATTATTCACCAATAATATTATATTCATGATGATTTAGGATTATCGTTCGTTCGCCTTTATTTCTTTTTGATCAACTAATGGATACCCCGGGATCTAAAGTGGTTATTTCAACGATTTTCAAACTAAGTGGGTATTATATACTAAACATTCAAGTATATTAATTTCTATCACACTTTTAACATATTCAAAGTTCAAGGACTAAGTTTATAACAACACTTTAATTTAAGTTTTAATACAACAGGAAACTTGAGGGGCATGAATTGTAAGTTATTTAAAATATAATAAATTAATCAAAAGCCAACCCAGCCCCACCCCTCAACTTCATTTTTCCGGTGGCAGCTCCGACCGGCAATTCATGACGCCGACGACCACATTTTTACCCTATAAATCGTTTAGAAGTCCAATTAAATTGTTGTAACGACATTAGAAATTAACCAAGGCCTTTAATCATTGACCATAACGGATTTCAATCAACACATCCGCGTAATCTAATCTCGTAACCGCCGAAGTCACCGGAAAAGTTATTAATATCCATAAACGACCATTTAAAGCCTTTACGCTACAATTGATAGTATATATAGGTCTCTCATATTCATCTAAACTTTTCTATAACCTTAAATCCATCTAATTTACTCTGCATATCCCGTGATCAATCTTACAAACCTGTTTTCCGGCCGAATCCCATTCGCCATCATAAAACAACGATACCAGGTAATTTATATGTGCTTTTTGATCTTCGATAACCTTTAAATACAACCCCTAACTTAATTTTGATAATCATGGAACCAAATTTACAGATTGAATTCTAGGGTTTGTAAGCTAAAGATGAACGTGAGTAGGTTCTCATATATATTTTTATTCTAATATATGCTAGTCTAGTTGGTTAATACATGTGTGCATGGCCAGAAGGACCCGGGTTCGAACCTGGGTCGGGCCGTTTTAATACTTTTAATTTTTAAAAATCTTTTTCCTTCATTATAATAACCAAATAAATTCATTAAAAATTATATTAAATTAAATATAATTATTTTTTAAACTAAATAAAATTAATTATAAATTATATTTTAACATTCGTTTAAAAAAAAAACTTTTTCATAATCACTAAAGTTTCCGTGTCGACCGTTAAATATAATATTATATTATTTCATCATTTCGTTAACTTTATAAGTCGTTAACGTAACCATTTTCCACGATAGATAATATACTAACAAAATTCATGTTCCTTAAATAATTAAATTCTCATATTAATAATAATTAATTAGTTTGTCAGGACCGTGAATCTGGTGCAAACCTTCAAAAGGTTGACAAGAACACACTTAACCCAAAGACCTATTGAATATTCCGGCGGAATCAGAATATTCAACAGATGGGAACGAAGGTATGAGTCAATAACAACGAAACAACAAAATATAGTCGGTAAGAACAATATCAAAGACAAAGATTCACTGCATTGAATGTACCATTTAATGTAACAGTGAAAGGAATATCTAGGGTTTTGTGAAGGCGGCGGCGGAATGAGGAGACAAAGGAAATATTCCTTGGAATGTTTGTTCTCTCGTATTTTGTTCCTATCCACGCATTTGCCACACTTGCCATAAGTGGTAACCTAGGACCCAATTTATAGGCCCTGACATTCCTTATAGAATACCCCAATCATTACATAATGAATTGAAATGACCTGTTATCTTGATGTAGATTATAATTAGGATCTCTGAATGTTACAGCTTGAACCTCAAAGTGCGGAATCCATTTAGATTGAACACACACAAGTAAATATTAAGCTCAATTTCATATATAACATGAAAGATTACAAGATATGACACTTTGCACCCTTTATCTCTCTACTCTCTCTCTCTCTCTGACAATTACCAAAAGTCTAAATCCAAACGCTTAAGTCCCCAATTTATAGGAAACATCAACAAGTACACCAAGTCCGTATATGTTATACGGCGTATAGCATATACGCCGCATAAGATATGCGTTGACTTGTGACTTATGCGTTGACTACAATACACAAACTATACATTTGACATTTTTAGCCCTATACAATCATGTCTAATACATATAAGACCCTAGCAATAGACATTATGCTCTAACAGACTCCCCCTTTGATGTTGTTAGGTCTTCGATCTTCAATTTTTCAGCCTTTCTTCTATCCAAAAACCTCTTTTTCATGAACTCCTATAGTGTAGTCTTGGAAGCACTCGGTTTAGATTTTGACTCTTAATCATTTCCACCAGACTCTCTTCATCATCTCCATATTCTTCCTCCATCATCCTGTTTTAACCTGTAAATATCAAAACAAATAGATCCTCGTAAGTACAAATGAGATATGGATAATTTTCCAGTAAAGGTTCAACTAAATTTGGAACTAACTCATCAACACATTCAATTACATTCTAACCATATTACCTGAAGTAAATCAACACTTAGTAATGAATATTCTCATCAAAAGAATATTTTCGTTATGTTTAAAGACTTCCGAAAGCTCTTATTTATAACCAGAAATAGAGAAATATCTTTCCACTGTGAAATACTGTGTTCATTGTGACCAGCCTGTCGCTATTGTCTCAGCATTTATGACACATTTGTCATTATGCCAAATAGATAAGTATTGGATCAGAACATATACGACGGATAAGTAACTGCTTAAGACTGAACCATAAATGGGTACATATAAGGCGTATAACTCATATATATCCTTGACATATGCGGCGTACAAGTATCAGACTTATACGGCGCATAACTTATGCGGCGTATAAGTCTCATACTTATACGTTGCATAAGTATGTCTAATCAAGCTTTGAATTTATGTCCTGTTCACACCAATGTAATGTCACAAGTACAAATTAATGTCCTTGTACATTAGAAGAATAACTTAAATAAGCTTGGTTTTGAAAAATCACTATTTTATCAAGTCCAAATTAATGACCTTGAGTAAAACAAATAAACGTTTGATCTTTTGATTTTTTATTTGGTAAAAACAAGATTTGTTGTCTCATGAAAAACACCCAGAGAGATAGTTCACCCGCCCATCAAGTGTCGAAAAACTAAATCAGAAAGAAAATCTTTTTGGTTTTTCAATAGAAACAAATTTTAAATCAATAACAGAAATCACATATTTTTGTGAGTTTGAGCAGAGAATCATATTTACCAAATTACCCTTCCATCACAGTTTATTTTCAGCGTTTATTATGACTGGTGTTAAGTCAGTCATTGGTATTGTTGTCCACCTAAACCTTCTAAACAAATGTTTCAGGAATTTCTGTGATACAGTTAATAGGTTCAATTAGGCACAAGATATCAGGAAATATTAGCTCTAATCTTGATTCAGGCTTAATTTTATTTTCACATAGTCACCCCAACTTGACTTAAACCTTAGAATCATAAGATAAAAATACTTTTTAATTCAAGCAAATCAGCAAATAATCCCGACTACAAGACATACCCGCGTTATCAAGCAATACTCTAAGGTCCTTTACCATGGATGAGTATGCACGATTTCATCTGTCGGCTTGCAAACGTTGTGTCCCTTGTGGTCTGTTTCTTAATGGTAATAAGACGCGAGCAAGGGGACAACGTGTGTCTAACAAAGGATTTTGATAAAGTCAGTAATGATTTAGTACATAAGTACTTGTGCGATCAAGTTTAATGACTTATAAAGCAACTTTAATCTGCGGGTTTGCTTTTTACAGCTTGTTTAAATATTCATCGAAATGAATACCCAGATCATAAACCGCATAAAGACCTGATGGATCCGGGAACCTTAAAGCATCCCATCAAGATAGGATTTAAGGCAATAAAACCATACATCGTCGAAGCGTTAACCACTTACTGATAGCTATGTTTTAACAAATTTAAACAATCATTCTGATTAAAAGTCTTGAGTATAACCAGCTATTACATTTCTGCCTTCATTATCAAGACTTTTGTTAGAAACTAATACCCCATCAATTTGGCAATATTTAAGTTTATATCACTTACTTTCCCTTACTTGTTTGTTTTAAAGGCCTACCAAAGCACTAATACAGTTAAGCACACAGCCTTTTATGCCTACTTTTTACTGAATTTGGGACCAGATGATCAATGTACTATCATCTTCCCTTTTTGCTTCAAAAACTCATTTTTTTAGGAGCAACATTTTTAATGTTTTTGTCATTTTTGAATATTTACTGTTTTTGGCTTTTTCAAAATTTTTAATATTTTTGGTTTTTCTTGAAATTTTCTCCCCCTAAAATAAAAAACTATTTACAAAATGAAAATTTGACTCTGATGTTCAGGATCATAAGGTATCCAACACACCTGTAATCTCGGTAACCCCTTTTTCAACACCGCCCAAAACTTTTAAACCATTTAGTTTTAATAAGTAGTTAAATCTTGACTTATCAAAAGCTTTGGTGAAAAGATCTGCTTTTTGTTCATCGGTGTGAATTTTGTCTACGGTAATCAACTTCTTTTCGTAGCAATCATGAATGAAGTGATACCGTATCTCTATATGTTTACTTTTAGCGTGGTTTACCGGATTCTTAGTTATTGAGATAGCTGCATTATTATCTACGAAGATAGGGGTATTAAGAAAATTCAAACTGTCGTCCCGCATCTTTTGTTGTATCCAAAGAACCTGAGAGCAGCAACTGGAAGCAGCTACGTACTCAGCTTCACAGGTAGACAGCGAAATTGTGGTCTGTTTCTTGCATTGCCAGGTGATAAGTCGCTTGCCAAAGAACTGACACCCTGCCGTTGTAGATTTGGCATTCAGCTTATAGCTTCCGTAATCTGAATTAGAATAAGCCCTTAACACAAACTCATCGTCTTTTGGATACAAGAGACCGATCCCCGGACATCCCTTGAGATAACGTAGGATTCGCTTGACGATCATGAGATGTGAAACCTTTGGATTTGACTGATATTGGGCACACAAACAGGTAGCATACATAATGTCTGACAGATAAGTAGTCAAATACATCAATGAGCCTATCATGGATCGGTATAAAGTTTGGTCAACCTTCACCCCGCTGGGATCAGGACTGATACCATGATTTAATGGTAGAGGATTATTGATTGTCGATGCATCGGTCATGTTGAACTTCGTCAATACGCCCTTGACATACTTGCTCTGATGGATGAAAATACCAACTAACATCTGTTCTACTTGAAGTCTAAGAAAGAATTTCATTTCCCCCATTGCACTCATTTCAAACTTCTTTTTCATGACTTCTTCAAACTGTTTGCTTAGAACATTGTTTGTCGATCCAAAAATTATATCATCGACATATATCTGCACGATCAGTAGATGTCCATCAATAGATTTGGTGAAAGGTGTACAGTCAACGGTTCCTATGATAAACCCGTTGTCCAAAAGATATTGTGACAACGTCTCATACCAAGATCTCGGGGCTTGATAAAGACCATAAAGGGCTTTATCAAGGAGATACACTTTGTCTTGGAGGATCGGATCGACAAACCCTGGTGGTTGTCCCACATAGACTTCTTCACTAATCTTCCCGTTAAGGAATGCTGATTTCACATCCAACTGATAAACTTTGAAACCTTTCAAAGAAACAAATGCTAGAAAGATCCGAATAGCCTCTAGCCTTGCAACTGGTGCATAAACCTCGTTGTAATCGATACCTTCCCTCTGGTTAAATCACAACACAACAAGTGTTGCCTTGTTTCGAACAATAATTCCATTTCCATCCCTTTTGCACTTGAACACCCACTTGGTGTTAATATGGTTTTTATCTTCAGGTAAATCCACCAATTTCCAGACCACGAGCTTTTCAAACTGCATAAGCTCCTCTTGCATAGCATTGATCCAGCTTTCTTCTGTTAGGGCCTCTTTATACGTCTTTGGTTCTACCTGAGAAATAAAACATTTAAATGAGAATTGATTTTGTAAAGGAGAAACCTTCGAATAGAAACACGGAAGATTCTAATGAAGTTGACGTCTCGTTTGCACTCCAGCATTTAGATCTCCTATTATGTTGTCTTTGGGATGATAAGATACAGTTCTCGGAATCACATCGATAGGTACTGACACTTCAGATTGGAGATTGTTCTTACACACTTTAGGAACAATAGTAGATGGAGAAATATCTTAAATAATCTCCTCATCTGAATCATCGTTGTTATAAAAAACTGGAACAGTTTCTGGAATATCATCGAATTGAACATGATCAGGAACATTTTGAGGAACAAACGTAGGTTCTTCAGGCCTAATTACTTGATTTTCCGACAATTGATGATTGTAAATCATTGTCAAAGTTTCTTCGGAAACATCTTCCTCAGTGAGTTTGAAACTCTCCCAAAGACTCTCATAATCAAGCACCCTTGAGTCTCCTGGTCGTTGCATGGTAGGAGTGTATCGTTGACAATCGACATTTTATACTTGAATAATCTTGTGGAGGCTAGGAATGTAGACACGTTTGAGTGGACTATCATACCCTACAAAGAAACCTTCGATCTATTTTGGACCAAATTTCCCACTTGGGTCAAGAACAGTACATGTTGATCCAAATGGTTCAAGCCACTTTAGATTAGGTTTTCGAAGATTTAGTAGCTCAAAACACGTCTGGCCAAATTTCTTTACTGTAAGCACCTGGTTAAGCGTATAACAAGCTGCCGCCACTGCTTCTGACCAAAAATTAACTGGTAATTTTGAATCTGAGAGCATGGTTCAAGCCGTTTCAATCAAAGTTTGATTCTTTCGTTCAGCGACCCCATTTTGTTGTGGAGTGTATGTTGTACTGAATTCATGAAGAATCCCCCGGTAGTACTCAAGCATTCTTTTATTCTTGAACTCCGTCCCATTGTCACTTCTTATTCGCCGGATTGGTAGATTATACAGATTCTCCAGGTTCTTGAATAATATCATAAGAGAATCATATGTCTCATCTTTTGATTCCAAAAACATCACCCATGAAAATCTCGAGTAGTCATCAGTAACCACAAGGCAATACAGTTCTCCTGTGATACTTTTGACATTCACTGGACCAAATAGATCCATATGAAGACGCTCAAAGGGTAAATTGATGGAATTGATTGCGTCAATTGTCTTGTTCATAAGAATCAAACACACAAACTAATGATTGTTATCACCAAAAACAATGTCTTGGACTCCAGAAATCGCCCTAGGGTCGTCCCAATTGAAAGATATCCCAAAAGACAACCAAAAACGGCCTAAAAGGTGGCCCAAACTCGGAAGTTACGAGTCAGACCGTGGTCTACGGTCCAGACCGTGGGCCACGGTCCATCCACGGTGCATAGAATGACCAGAACAGTGAAAACTGTCATTTTGGAGCTGGGTTGACCGTGGTCCACGGTGTTGACCATGGGCCACGGTAGTGCTTTTGCTCATTTTCTTGTTTTTTTCATATCTTTCTCGTTTCAACTCCGTTTTCTTCGCCGTTTTCGCCCACGTTCTCGTAATTTAATCCTCTACCTCCTCCTACCTGCAAACATATGAGTAAACCTAGTCAACAAATTTCATGAAATTATGTTGGTTAAGCCAATGTATTTATATCTTTTAACTCGCTTAACGGCTTCCCTACTAGTCACTCGTCACTTCTCATTAGTATACAATTTTATCAGACCTTCAATTTCAACAGTCATCGTTGATTTAGTCATGTAGGCTTGCATACAATCTTCCTCCAAACTTTTAATATGATTTTCATATGTGGCTTCACTTGTCTCATAGACATTTAGAGAGGCCTCCTTCCTTTCATATTCAGATTTTCACTTTCCAATCTCCTTGTTAAGTTCATCAATTGTTAAAAGAAGATCAGAAATAGAGAGTTCAGATTGTATCTGTGATCCTGAAGATTCTCCTTTCTCTTGCACCATAGCCATGAATGCAACATTGGCTTTGAGAGAGCGTATAAGGATCTAGATCTTGTGATTACATCGATGTTCATGTTGATTCGTTATACGATTAAGCTATGGTTACGTTAGTCGATGTAGTGTGTGTATTGAGATGGCAATTGGACAGAGTAACAAGAGGATGGATGAAAATAATCAGAACTGTTATAATGAAATACATTACAGGGGGTATATATAGGAGATGGCCCTATTCGTTAGGATAAGCTTAACGAATAGGTCATTACTTTAACGAATAAACATGCTTATTCATTAGTACATTAAATGATAGCGAATGGCCCTCATTCTTAATCTCATTCATTAAACATGGTTAACGGATGAGCTTACATTTAGACGAATGTGTTACATTCGTTACGGAGTAACGAATGTAACTTACAATACAGCGAATGGCTCTTTTACCATAATGACATTATAACCCCTATACTTTAATCTATTACATTAATAACCCTGATAAAGATCAAGACGTACAAAACATGTATCAACAAACTCCCCCTCGTCTCGAGCTCTTTATCATTTATCTCTGGAACATCTTGGTCTTCCAATCAACGCAACTGTGAATCTTGTATGCGTAACAGACTCTAACAACCTTCTGAAACTACATTGCCAGTTCGTAGTCGCTTACGTTAGCAAACCTGATCTGACTTGTAAATAATGCATCATTGTCAGACTCAGATAAGTTAACCAGCCACATCGGATCAATAACACGCATCGTCTTCGTGTTTGAACCATGACCGAATACAATAACCGCTTCACCTGTATGATTGTCGTAGTACCAATAATTAAACGAGGTGAACAGACTCTGAGAAAATGTCTTCATAGGAGCCCTTTTCATTGTCTTTGGCGGTTTTACTTGTAATATCATCTTTCTCCAGCCTGTGCGTGTATCAATCTCATCAATGTACTTATGAGTAGGCACCTGTGGCTTGAAAAACTTGAAACCAAAACGGGTTTCATGTAATAACTGCTTATAGAACCACCCAGCCCACTGATCGTTCCCACGATTAATGAACGGTCTGTTTGCTAGTGTTCTCACATCCCATCTGGGAATAGATAAGATATCGTGTGGGCACTTGAAGTAATAAATACCATGTTCCCATTTCACGATATATACCTTAAGTTCTGAATCAAACTGCCATGCCACCAAATCACCTCTCACATCTTTAGCTGGCTTGTACTTCTTCATTTGGTATGCTGATGCTCGACCTTTTCAACTTTGACTTCTTCTCGTTCATGATAACGAAAGGTCTCAATCATCTTGTTCATCTTTGCAACATTATGTTCAAACATACCATCCAAAGCACGTTTACGCTTCTTCTCAGTAATAGAGACATGACTTGTTTCAGTAGCTTTAAATTTATCTTTTTCTTCCCGCAAATGACGTTCTGCTGCATCAAAGTGCTCAGTAGTAAAAAATGGAATTCTTGAGTCATTGTTATTGTCAGTGTAGAACTCCAGATATTCCTCAGCAGTAACATCTTCTACCTCCACTTCATTAAAATCAGGTACATTCCCACGAGGAATACCTGTATTCATACTTTCCTCAATCTCAATATCCACATCCACTCTCTTTCCCAACACATCTACCTCTTCCTCATTTAGATCCAGAAGCAAGGCAATTTGTTCTTTTGTTAATGAATGATCAAAAAATTCACCTTCTTCGATCTCATCCACATTCACCATACTATACACAACTCCATCCATTCCCACAAACAGAAGCATATTAGCTGGAATAACATCTATTGGTTTGGCTCTCGTGTAATCCTTGTACGGTACTATTTGCAACTGATTATCTCCATATCCACCAGCACTCGCATCAGTCTTATTTCCTGTCGACAGTGTGGAACTTCCGCCCGGTTGCTGATCTACCCCTCCACCTGTACCATCTTGATCATCTTCATTATTCTTTAACTTCTTTAACTCATCTTCTTTACATGTCAACTGAATAATGATCTCATCCTGTTTATCCAATCTCTCCCCCTGAGCAGCAATAAAGGCTCTAAGTTCCCTGTTTTTACGTTGAGTGAACTGAATATGACGCAACAAATTTCGTTGTGCTAACTCATGGGCCACTCTATCAGCTTGCATTTGAGTCTGTTGAAGATGCAACAGATTCATCATATGAAACCATTGAGTCTGAAGATTCAAGCCAAAGAAATTTGGATGAACTGGTTGCAACGGACCCAGAGGATGAGTAAATATCATAAACGAATGCTTAGGTCTCGTCAACTGTGTCGGTGTAACAGGAGTAGCAGGAGTAGCAGGCTGCGGTGTAGGCATACTTGCTAAAACCATCTGAAGAATATCACCAAATACAGGGTCTGGTCGTGCAGTAGTGATCAATGTCATCGTTGGAGGCATAGGAGAAGTAGGCATTTGCACAAGTGTTGGAGAACGAGGAAAATCTGTAATTGGAGTAGGAGTAGGAGATCATGAAATTCTCCGTTGAGCTGGAGAAGCAGTAGCAGGAATAACTGAAGCAGAAACAACAGTAGACGGCACAAACGGTTGACTAGGTATCTCTATACTCGAACCCCTTCTAATCCGTTGTTTCTTGGGTTTCTCCCCCTTTTCCATCATTAGTTCTTTCCCTTTACGCTTACGTTTCTGTTCATAACTTAACTTGACTTGTGGTCCTGGACCACCATTACCACCATCATCTCCACCATCATTTCCACCATCACCACCTTCACGTTCTGAATCAGAATCGTCGTGAATCCAACGATCATTAGATGGTGCAACATAATCAATATTAACCAAATGACCAATCAAACATTTGAACTTTGGTCGATCTGCCAGACTCTACCCTCTATAAGATCTCAACCGTCTCATAGTTTCTTCGTTCATGTGTTCAAGCTTCATAACATTAGCTTGATCTTTCTCCAAGTCCGGCACCAAATCATTGATCATCATTTGAAGAAATCGAGGATACATTAGAAACTTATGACGGCTCGAAATGTTCTCTTTCAAATGATAATAAACCAATTCAGAAAAGTTGAATGGTTTATTCAGAACAAGTACAATGAAAGCAGACTGCAGCATCACCCAGCATTCATCAAATCCACCTTTACGTCCGCTGAGGCAATGAATCAATACATGAAGCAAATACTTGTATTGTTCACACAAGTTAGCTTTGTTATACATTGAATTTCCCAGATCACTGTTATACTTCCCTTCCAAATAATCCACGTATCAATGCTCTATCAAACTCACATCTGTCATCGATTGTGTCATTAAACCCTAATGAATCTCTGATTTCGCCCACATCTATCACCACCCATCTTCCTTGAATTACTACTTCAATTTGATTTTCTACTTCATTGAGTCTAGCAGTATTCCAGAATTCATGAATTATCTTCTGATAGACAACCGCATGAGTCGAGATCGCCTTGTAAATTCTCGAGCGTGTCAAAAAACTAATCATGCCCCCGAATATTGGAGAGTCTTCAAAATTCGGCTCAAGATACGCACATATGTTGTGACTTTTGTTCCATGACAGTATCACAGGAGCTTGAACAGGTTCAGCTTGAACCTCAGGCTGTAGCACTGGATTATCTGCTGGTTGTTGCTCGGGAACAGGGTTTTGAATATTTTCGTCAGCCATATCTGTTTAACAAACAAATATTAGTTAAAATATTCAATAATATAATACTGAACAACAAGTGTCTATCTCATTTGTTAAAATTTAAACGAATTAGACATTCGTTATACATTAACATGTTACATTCGTTACAAGTAATGAATTAACCTCATACGTTAACTCTATGATTAACGAATCAGTTTTTAACGAATCACCTCTAATTAGTTATCCTCTTCTTATACCTATTCGTTATCAGCACAATACCTTATTCGTTACATTTAATGAATCAAATACTCATTCGTTAACAAATTAACGAGTCTAATTAACATTCGTTATACTGATAACGAATCTGACTTTTTAAACAATATGACTATCAGAAGTCCACTTTATACATTATTTTGACTTAGTAAAGTCAAAGACGACGAACATCAGCGTCAAAACCTTTGATTACCCATCAATGTTAACCATTAAACTCTATCATGAGGATCGAAAATCGATTAGTTGCATTAAAACATATTATCTGTTCAAGAATCGATTTAATTATAAGTTGTAATACTCATCCACTGTTTGGTTAACATGCAATTTTCATCCAAACCCGTAAATCCTTAACCATCTGATGAAAATCCACACAAGTTATATCACCAATCTCGTCAATACCTGTAGAACCCGAAAATATTTGTCAATTGAGCGAATATGCAAGTATAAGATTTCAAAAAAAAATTTGGCAAGAGTTTGGTTCGGAAGAAGACAGAATAGGAACAGGCGAATGAAATCCCATTCGTCTGTCCTTGGGATGATAAACCCTCAGATTTCACACTTCCCGAGGTCATTCGTTCAAATTTTGAACTAAAGAATGGCCTCATTCGTTAACTTATTGAACTGATTCGTCAATCGTTTTAGACGAATCAAGATTCATTCGTTAAATTTTAACGAATATACGTTATTCGTTAACTTTTCTAACGAGTAAGAGTGTCATTCGTTAAATTCTTAACGAATGATACATTCCGTTCGTTAATGGTCACACGATGTCTTCCATTCGTTATGCGCAACGGAAGTAAATGAAGATATAACGAATAAGAAACTTATTCGTTATGATTAAATAACGAATGGCTTTACATTCGTTAAACCATTTTAACGAATCACCATTTTCCTTAGCGAATGAGACAAGAATCTCATTAAGGATTTAAATAATATTTAAAACCAATTAGGGTTTTAAATAAAGATTTAAATATTCAATTAAATCCAATTTAGGTTTTAATTGCATACATTACACTACCCGATCAACCATTGATCGGTAATATTTAAATTAAACGGATTTTTAATTTAAAATCACAACTGATACAAGTTGTAACTTACATTAAGCACGATTAACTTAAAAAATTTTGGGGATCAATCTTTCTCTTTTTCTTTTGAATTATTCGCTAGCTTGGTAAATAAAAAATAAAGCATAAATGAAAAAGAAATAAAATCTTTTTGGATTTTCTAAAATTTTCAATTAACAAATGACCAAAAAAAAAAACAGTAAACAACTAAACTACTTAAAGTAATACATATTTTTGTGAGTTGAGCAGAGAATAATATTGACAAAAAATTCACTAAGTAACACTTCAATTTCGATGATTATTATACACGTAACCCAACGATGATTGCAGATATAATTGTCCTCTTAAACTTTTCACAGACTTGTCGGAAACTTTACGATATGCTTTAATTTTGTTCAATTAGGCACAAAACAATATGTGGACCCCATCAATCAGATATAACATTTCTATCTCTTATACAGTGAATATCACATGTACGTTTTTCTTTGATTTTTCAAATTTTGATTAACTGTGACTCATGCAAAAATAATAAAAGAAAAATAAAGCAGAATGCCAAAATTTTCCCTTAAGATCGGTATTACTACACAAAGATAAGGTTCCATTTCAACAAAATAAAAAAATAAAAATAAGTTGAAGTTGTATAAAATCTTAACTCTCAATTCGGATAATCCCGTATTATTGCACGGAGAAAGTCCAAGATTTTATACGAAACACCAAGAAAATATAGCAGAATACTCAAATATTAACCATCAGGTCGGATAATCTTATCGCGCAGGAGAGGATCCAATATTTGAATAAAAATAAAGAAGAAAATAAAGTTGAATTTCTTTGCAAAATAAAATAAAACCAAGCAGAATTTTCTTAAAAAATGAAAGCATGCACACACAGTAATCCTTTTGACTTTTGACTTTTCTTAACTCAGATATAGTATCAATACTTCAAGATGTAATTCCACTAGGTTCGGCATTCATTATCTTTATATCTTATCAGTTCCTATATAGTCTGTCAAGCCTATCTTCACATATCATATTGTTGGCCTTATGGTAATTTTTAATCTAGTTTATTCATGTACTAGATCAATCCCGTTAATGTACTATCATTTTTCCTTTTTGCTTCAAAAATCATTTTGAGGAGCATTTTTCATTGTTTTTGAAATTTTGCAATATTTGAATATTTTTGGAGTTTTTAATTTTCTCTGTACAAACAGAAACCACAATAATTTTTGGATTTTATATTTTTCTCCCCCTAAAAACAACAAAAATCAAAACAAAACTAGAAATAAAATGATTTAACCAAGCTTTTGAATATCTTTTAAAGTTTTTAAACAATTTATACCCAGCAGATATTGAAAACGTGTTTTGTCAAACTCTTTGGTATAAAGGTCAACATTTTGAAAATCCGTGTGCATTTTATCAATTGATATTAATTTCTTTTCAAAACAATCACGTATGAAGTGATAACGGATTTCAATATGTTTGGTTTTCGAATGGTGAACCGGATTTTTGGTGATTGAAATCGCAGCAAAATTATCAATATAAATGGGAGTAGTAAGAAACTTCAAACCATAATCCCGCAAGTGTTGCTGGATCCAGAGAACCTGTGAGCAGCAACTCGAGGCTGCCACATACTCCGCTTCGGCTGTTGAAGTTGATACCATTGTCTGCTTCTTACACTGCCAGGAAACAAGCCGGTTTCCTAAAAATTGACATCCCGTTGTTGTAGACTTGAAATTGATTTTGCACCTCCGTAATCCGAATCAGTAAAAGCGGTGAGATCGAACTTATCGTCTTTGGGGTACCATAACCCGATGTCTGGATTTCCCTTCAGATAATGTAAGATACGCTTTCCTGCCGCCAGGTGAGTCACTCGGGGACTCGATTGGTCCCTAGCACACAAACAAACAGCAAACATAATATCAGGTCGCTATGCAGTTAGATACATGAGAGAACCAATCATAGCTCGATACAGGATAAGGTCAACAGTATCCTCCAATTCATCCGGTGATAAATTGTGACCCACGAGAAGAGGTGTCGAAGGAATTTTTCCGTCAGATATCTTGAATCGGCTCAAGACATCGTTCACATATTTCGTCTGATGGATAAAGATCCCGGAACCAGACTGGTGAACTTGCAATCCTAAGAAAAAGTTCATTTCTCCCATCGGGCTCATCTCGAATTTGGTTTGCATCGTCGTTTCAAAATCTTTACACAAGTTGTTGTTCGTCGAACCATAAATTATATCGTCCACATAGATTTGGACGAGGGGCAAATCATCACCCACGTTCTTAAAAAATAATGTACAATCCACAGTCTCTCTCTTGAATCCACTCTCTAGCAGATGGTCAGCCAACGTGCTGTACCAGGCTCTCGGGGCCTGGTGTAAATGTAACGCCTGTTAATTCCGGTTCCAAGAGTAAAACTTGTAAAGTATGTATTATTCTCGGGATTTAACCGACGTTTCTCGGAAGCCTTTACGTCATCCCGGTACGTTAAAATTATGTAACTTTCCACCCAAGTTGCTACACACTTCATACTGGAGGGACTAGAGTGTAATTTATTTTATATCATAATATTAAAAAAAGAAAAACCATAACCCTAACTCTATGCGCAGCCGATCGGCCTCAAGACCCCTCCTGCTCGAAAATCTTCTGTCCAGCCATGTTTCAACAGTAAAAACTTCAATTCAAGGTCGGTTTTATGATTCCCCATGTCTTTTACACCTTAATTATCATATTAACTCGCTTATTGGTCGTTAAGGTTGAGTTTTGATGATAACAGTTTGCTGACGGATTCGTATACGTTTATTGTAGAGTCTGTAACGCGATGGTAATCCATTGTTTTTGATCGATTCTTGTTTCCATGATGTTCTACTTTGAGTCTAGTTTCCAGAAAGGTATAATACGTAATTTTTGGATGAGATTTGAATGGTTTTTATGAATTTGTAAAATCGAGTGTCAAAGCTGATGCCGGATGACGGATTCTGGTCTGTCTTTCCGACGTCATAACCTTTTTTCTACAGGTCCAAATTAGTTGATTCTACTTCTGGAAGTTATTATTTTGAGTTAGGAACCAAACCCAACTGGAATCGTTTAATTTGGTTCTGTAATGAATTTTATAAAAATAAAACCATTTTGTTGCACACTGAAATAGCTGCACATACCTTGCTGTGTTGGAGGAATTTTTACAATTTTTGTCTCCAATAGAAAATATAATAAAAATATTTTTATAAACCAAAGACATTTATTAAAGTCTAGTAAAAATTTAATAATTTATTTCAAAGGTTATCCTATATAATTAAATGCATCTTCGCATGCTAAAATCTATACGTTTTACTCGTTATTAATCGATAAGTTCGTTTTAGGCTTAACCGGTGGATTTGGTTAGTTGAAAGGTTTTTGGGGCTGAGGTAAAGTAATTGGGTATGGGTTGGGCCTTGGGCCAAAGTGTTGGGCCTTGGGCCAAGTTGTTGGGCCTTGGGCCAAAGTGTTGGGCTTGAACGGCCCATTAGGCAAGAGTGTTCTTACAGTCTAGTTTAGTAACGCGTTGTGTACTATTTACAGGCTCTTACTTGTGAGTGTGCACTTAGGGGTTTCCTAGCTCGTTGCAGGTGTTCGATCGATTTCAGGTGAGTTCATGATGCCCCCTTTTAACTCTTTTTAACTTTTGGGCTAGCATGCACACCTAAGTGTTTTCCTACTGGATGAAATGTTTTAAACGATTTTATATAGGCTTTGCTAGAATAGGGTAGGCCTTGGAAAGTTAACATATATACATATATATAAATTATTGTTTGGCCTCTATTTGGCGAATGTTGTAGTCGTTTCGACTACTGAATGTGGCAGTCGTTTCGACTACTGAATGTTGCGTATGCCTACTTTGTGTTTGCACGCGCTGAATGTTACGTGTTTAGGTTGTACGTTTTCTCGGCCCTGGATGTTATGGCCAATATTTGGCGAATGTTGTAGTCGTCTCGACTATTGAATGTTGCGTATGCCTACTTTGTGTTTGCATGCGCTGAATGTTACGTGTTTGGGTTGTACGTTTTCTCAGCCCTGGATGTTATGGCCAATATTTGGCGAATGTTGTGGTCGTCTCGACTACTGAATGTTGCGTATGCCTACTTTGCGTTTGCATGCGCTGAATGTTACGTGTTTGGGTTGTACGTTTTCTCGGCCCTGAATGTTATTATTGAATGTTATATATATATATATATATTGATATATATAGGAATGCACGTATAGAGATGCTCATACGTAAGGATGACTATTTATTGAATGTGGTGACCTAACCGATGTATTTCCGTTTTCCGTTTTTAAACCGTTGGAATGATTATTAAGAATTTTGTTATTTATTTAAAACTTGAACTCACTCAGCTTAAGCTGACTTTATGTGCATGTTAGTGTGAGTTTCAGGTTAGGAAGAGGATACCTTATCGCTTTGACGTGCACGAAGCTACTTGGACGGTGAAGGGCATACGGGAATTGAAGATTTTATTATTAAACATTTATTTTTAAAAGTTTTTTTAAAGATAATTATGTTAATTTTGGGCAAAATTCCCGGGGTTTGGGAACTCATTTACTTATTTACGTTTTCCGCCAAATTATACTCTGTGATGCGTATTTTAATGAAAAGAATTGTTTTTAAGGTTAATTATTTTTACGAGTGTTTTGAATGAATACCAACTGTGGGGTCCCCGGGGTTCGGGGCCTTACAAGTTGGTATCAAAGCCATGGTTCGAGGGATCCGAGCATCCCCGAATGCTTGGACTCGAACTGTAAGAAAAGAGACCAGTATGCCCACCGTAAGTAGCTGCACGCCAAGATGTAACTTTAAATTATTTAGTCATTCCTTTGAATTTGAAAGTTTCTAGTATGTGATTAACTGCAAAGTGTTAGATAGAATGCTAATGTGGTTAGGGGCAGGGGGTGCTTAGAACGGGTCGGTGAAGTAAACGACTAATAACACTTGATCAACGTTATTAGCAGTTTACCCTTACCTTCCATGTTTTAAATAACACTTGTGTCTGACTATGTTAGGGTTCCGTCTTTGTAGGGATAGGATTTGGCTAACTCCCGAGTCGTTAGCGTTAAAGTTTATCTTATTCCCTAAATTCTCCTGTTCGTTTCCCATCCTCTCGAACGCTTTGCGCGTAATTGTTTAGCTGAGGTGTAGCATACTGTCACTCTGGGTTCCTTGGTACTTGACCGCTTAAATTCCTCGCTCCTTCAAGAATGTATGTGCAACTGTTTAGCTAAGTAGGAGCGTGATGTTATCCCAGATACCTTTCTACTTGATGAATTACCGGCGTCAGTTTTATTTGATTTGGGCGCCAGTAGAAGTTGTGTCTACCGCTTTCTGTTTCTCGTTGAATAAATCATCCGAGCGCGTAGTCGATGTGTTGAGGTTGAGGTCGCCGTAGGAAAATCCGTGTCTGTGTCTAGGGCTATTCAGGGTTGTTCCATCGAGTTGTCTGGGTATAGATTTCTGGTGCGATTGTATTTGATGCCGCTTGGTTGTTTTGATGTGGTGCTCGGGATGGACTGGCTCGTGAATGTTTATGCTCAGATCATTTATGGTCAGAAATTGGTTCGTCTAAGGGCCCCATATGGGACTCAAATTACAGTCTTCGGTGATAGGAATGTTGCGACGCCACATATTATATCCATGCTTAAGGCGGGAAAGTTGATGCAGCGGGGGTGCGGGGCGTATATGGCGTATGCTATGAATGTGAATACCGAGGTGGCTATCTTCGGTGATGTTCCTATTGTTCGGGATTTCCCGGATGTATTTCCAGATGATTTGTCACATGTGCCGCCGGATCGTGAGGTCGAGTTCCATATAGACCTTGTACCGGGCGCCAAACCCGTTGCCCGAGCTCCCTACCGCCTAACGCCTAATGAAACGAAGGAACTTATGGCTCAGTTGGAAGACTTGATCGATAAGGGCTTTATTCTACCAAGCATCTCACCTTGGGGTGCCCCGGTCCTATTCGTTAAAAGAAGGGCGGGTAGCATGCAGATGTGCATTGACTATCGTGAATTGAACAAGATCACTGTTAAAAATCGGTACCCTCTCCCAAGGATCGACGACTTATTTGATCAGCTCCAAGGAGCTAGTTGGTTCTCGAAGATCGACCTTAGGTCCGGGTATCATCAGTTGAAGATTCGGGAGGAAGATATTCCTAAGACTGCCTTCCGCACTCGTTATGGGCATTATGAATTTCTTGTGATGTCTTTCGGTTTGACCAACGCACCGGCTGCGTTCATGGATCTTATGAACCGGGTGTGTAGGCCGATGCTCGATTGTTCGGTAATTGTGTTCATCGACGACATTCTTGTGTACTCTAAAAGTGAATCCGATCACGCCGGTCATCTCGTGGAAGTGTTGGAGGCTCTGCGGAAGAACAAACTGTATGCAAAATTTTCTAAGTGTTCCTTTTGGTTGCGTGAGGTTCAATTCTTGGGTCATGTTATTAACCCGAATGGTATTCTGGTTGACCCTGCAAAGCTGGAAGCCATGAATGAATGGGAGTCTCCAAAGTCTCCATTTGAAATCCGTAGCTTTCTGGGTTTGGCGGGGTCTTACCGCCGCTTTATTCCCGACTTTTAGAAAATTGCTTCTTCGCTGACCAGGTTGGCTAAGAAGAATGTTAAGTTCGTTTGGGGTACTGAGCAGGAGGAGGCTTTTCTCGAGTTGAAGAACCGGTTGACGCATGCCCCGATTTTAGCTTTACCTGATGGCACTGATGATTTGGTAGTGTATGCCGAGGCCTCTTATCAGGGGCTTGGGTGTGTTTTGATGCAGCGAGGTCGAGTCATCGCTTGTGCCTCACGACAGTTGAAACCTCACGAGGCGAATTATCCTACTCACGATTTGGAGCTTGCGGCCGTTGTGTTTGCGCTTAAGTTGTGGTGGCATTATTTTTACGGTGTTCCTTGCATTATCTATACCGACCATAAGAGTTTAAGGTATTTCTTCGAATAAAAGGAACTGAATATGCGCTAGCGTCGATGGTTGGAGTTGATTAAGGATTATGATTTGGAGATTATGTACCATCCAGGTAAGGCTAACGTGGTGGCTGACGCGTTGAGCCGGAAGGAGAGACCGAAGCCGATTCGTGTAAAATCTTACCAGCTTATCCTTAAACCCGATATTTTAAAGCAAATAGCCAGCGTTCAGAATGAGGCTTGCAGGTGGAATGGATTATGTCAGAGCGTGTTTAGGGTCAGGAGAAATTGTTGGAGGACGTTGGTTACGGGATGAAGTATAAGGATGGTCGTTTATGGGTACCGAAGTGTGGGGGATTCAGAGATAAAATTTTGGATGAGGCACACAAGTCGCGCTATTCTATTCACCCGGGCGCTACCAAGATGTACCAAGACTTGAAGAAAAACTACTGGTGGCCTGGATGAAATTTGAGGTGGCTCGGTACGTGAGTAAGTGTTTGACGTGTCCACAAGTTAAGGCTGAGCATCAGAAGCCATTTGGGAAACTTCAGCCGTTGGAAATACTTGAGTGGAAATGGGAGCATCTTACCATGGATTTTGTGACTAAACTGCGTCGTACTCCTAGGGGTAATTACGACACCATTTGGGTAATCGTTGATAGACTTACCAAGAGCGCTCACTTCTTGCCGATCCGAGAGACTTTTAATTCCGAGCAGTTGGCCGATGTGTTTATTCGTGAGATCGTTTCTAGGCATAGGGTGCCGGTATCTATTGTTTCGGATAGGGATACACGTTTTACCTCCAGGTTCTGGAAGAAGTTTCATGAGGAGATGGGCACCAAACTCCTCATCCATACCGCTTATCACCCGCAGACGAATGGTTAGTCCGAGAGGACCATTCAGACTCTTGAGGATATGTTGCGGGCCTGTGTAATCGATTTTGGTGGTAGTTGGGATCCTCACTTACCGTTGGTAGAGCTCTAGTATAACAACATTTATCACGCCACGATTGGGATGCCACCGTTTGAGATGTTGTATGGTAGGAGGTGTAGGACTCCAGTCTGCTGGGGTTCCATTGGTCAGAAACAATTGGGTAGTTTGGAGGTGGTTGAGGCTACGATTGAGAAGCTCGATAAGATTAAGGCTTTTATGAAGGCCGCGCAGGATCGTCAGAAGTCTTATGCAGATAAAAGGTGAAGGCCTATTGTGTTTGAGGTTGGGGATCGGGTTATGTTGAAAGTTTCCCCTTGGAAGGGTATTATTCTCTTTCGTAAGAGGGGGAAGCTTAGTCCGAGGTTCATAGGTCCGTTCCGTATTTTGTCCCGTGTTGGTGAGGTAGCGTATAGACTGGAGATGCCCGATGAGCCCGCGAGGATTCATCCTATGTTCCACGTGTCCCATCTGAGGAAATGTTTAGCCGATGAGGAGGCCCATGTGCCTCTTGATGTTATTGAGCTGGATAGTAAGCTGAACTATGTTGAGGAACCTATTGCTATACCTGACCGTCAGGAAAGGCGCTTGAGGAATAAGGTGGTTAGCCCGGTGAAGGTGCAGTGGAGGCACCGTAGGGGTTCCGAGGGTACTTGGGAGTCCGAGGACGAGATGATGAAACTCTATCCGCAGTTGTTCCTGTCGCGTCGGGATTCGGGGACGAATCCCGTTGTAAGGGGGGTGGACTTGTAACGCCCGTTAATTCCGGATCCAAGAGTAAAACTTGTAAAGTATGTATTATTCTCGGGATTTAACCAACGTTTCTCGGAAGCCTTTACGTCATCCCGGTACGTTAAAATTATGTAACTTTCCACCCAAGTTGCTACACACTTCATACTGGAGGGACTAGAGTGTAATTTATTTTATATCATAATATTAAAAAAAGAAAAACCCTAACCCTAACTCTATGCGCAGCCGATCGGCCTCAAGACCCCCCCCCTGCTCGAAAATCTTCTATCCAGCCATGTTTCAACCGTAAAAACTTCAATTCAAGGTCGGTTTTATGATTTCCCATGTCTTTTACACCTTAATTGATCATATTAACTCGCTTATTGGCCGTTAAGGTTGAGTTTTGATGATAACAGTTTGCTGACAGATTCGTATAAGTTTATTGTAGAGTCTGTAAAACGATGGTAATCCATTGTTTTTGATCGATTCTTGATTCCATGATATTCTACTTTGAGTCTAGTTTCCAGAAAGGTATAATACGTAATTTTTGGACGAGATTTGAATGGTTTTTATGAATTTATAAAATCGAGTGTCAAAGCTGATGCCGGATGACGGATTTTGGCTGTCTTCCCGACGTCATAACCTTTTTTCTACAGGTCCAAATTGGTTGATTCCACTTCTGAAAGTTAGTATTTTGAGTTAGGAACTAAACCCAATTAGAATCGTTGAATTTGGTTCAGTAATGAATTTTATAAAAATAAAACCATTTTGTTGCACACTGAAATAGCTGCACATACCTTGCTGTGTTGGAGGAATTTTTACAATTTTTGTGTCCAATAGAAAAATATAATAAAAATATTTTTATAAACCTAAGACATTTATTAAAGTTTTTTAAAAATTTAATAATTTATTTCAAAGGTTATCCTATGTAATTAAATGCATCTTCGCATGCTAAAATCTACACGTTTTACTCGTTATTAATCGATAATTTTGTTTTAGGCTTAACCGGTGGATTTGGTTAGTTGAATGGTTTTTGGGGCTGAGGTAAAGTAATTGGGTATGGGTTGGGCCTTGGGCCAAGTTGTTGGGCCTTGGGCCAAAGTGTTGTGGCTTGGGCCAAATGTTGGGCCTTGGGCCAAAGTGTTGTGCCTTGGGCCAAGTGTTGGGCCTTGGGCCAAGGTGTTGGGCCTTAGGCCAACGTGTTGGGCCTTGGGCCAAAGTGTTGGCTTGAACGGCCCATTAGGCAAGAGTGTTCATACGGTCTAATTTAGTAACGCGTTGTGTACTATTTAGTGTGCACTTAGGGGTTTCCTAGCTCGTTGCAGGTGTTCGATCGATTTCAGGTGAGTTCATGATGCCCCCTTTTAATACTTTTTAACTTTTGGGCTAGCATGCACACCTAAGTGTTTTCCTACGGGATGAAATGTTTTAAACGATTTTATATAGGCTTACTAGAATAGGGTAGGCCTTGGAATGTTAACATATATACATATATATAAATTATTGTTTGGCCTCTATTTGGCGAATGTTGTAGTCGTTTCGACTACTAAATGTTGCGTATGCTTACTTTGTGTTTGCATGCGCTGAATGTTACGTGTTTGGGTTGTACGTTTTCTCGGCCCTAGATATTTGGCGAATGTTGTAGTCGTCTCGACTACTGAATGTTGCGAATGCCTACTTTGTGTTTGCATGCGCTGAATGTTACGTGTTTGGGCTGTACGTTTTCTCAGCCCTGGATGTTATGGCCAATATTTGGCGAATGTTGTGGTCGTCTCGACTACTGAATGTTGTGTATGCCTACTTTGCGTTTGCATGCGCTGAATGTTACGTGTTTGGGTTGTACGTTTTCTCGGCCCTGAATGTTATTATTGAATGTTATATATATATATTGATATATATAGGAATGCACGTATAGAGATGCTCATACGTAAGGATGACTATTTATTGAATGTGGTGACCTAACCGATGTATTTCCGTTTACCGTTATAAACCGTTGGAATGATTATTAAGACTTTTGTTATTTATTTAAAACTTGAACTCACTCAGCTTAAGCTGACTTTGTGTGCATGTTAGTGTGACTTTCAGGTTAGGAAGAGGATACCTTATCGCTTGGACGTGCACGAAGCTACTTGGACGGTGTAGGGTATACGGGAATTGAAGATTTTATTATTAAACATTTATTTTTAAAAGTTTTTTTTAAAGATAATTATGTTGATTTTGGGCAAAATTCCCGGGTTTTGGGAACTCATTTACTTATTTACGTTTTTCGCCAAATTAAACTCTGTGATGCTTATTTTAATGAAAAGAATTGTTTTTAAGGTTAATTATTTTTACGAGTGTTTTGAATGAATACCAACTGTGGGGTCCCCGGGTTTCGGGGCCTTACAGTATACCATAAAGAGCTTTGTTTAATCGGTAAACACGCTCTGGAAAGTCTAGATCCTCGAAACCTGGAGGCTGCTTCACATACACTTCCTCAAGAATCGCTCCGTTTAAGAATGCCGATTTCACATCCATTTGATAAACCTTAAAGTTCTTATAGGCTGCATAGGCAAGAAAGATACGTATAGCCTCCAGTCGTGCAACCGGAGCATATACTTCGGTGTAATCTATGCCTTCTTGTTGATTATAACCAAGTACGACCAATCGTGCCTTGTTTTTCACGATTACCCCGCGGTCGTCCTTTTTGCACTTAAAGACCCATTTAGTTGGAATCACCTTTTTCACGCGATCGGGTTTATCAATTAAGTGCCATACACCTAGTCGTATGAACTGTTGCAGCTCCTCCTGCATAGCTTCAACCCAAGATGGTTCCTTGAGTGCCATTGTGACACTTGTTGGTTCTATCTGCGATAGGAATCAGGTGTATTGTGCAATACTGAGGATACCCGAAGAGTGCAAATCCGCATAAGCACAAACTATTGAATCCTCGGTAGGAGATATGTTACAATCAACTTGATCATCACATACATTAGCTAATTGGTGTCTTGTGCGAACCCCATCATTCACATCACCAATTATCTGTTCCTGTGGATGATTCGAATGAATCCTTAAGGAAGGATTGGCAGGAACGGATACGTTATCACCCAAATTGGTGATATTTTCTTCTGCTGTGTCTAAAGAGACAATCGGTGATTCATCAACAATATGAAATGGCTCGTTTGTTACTGGAGCTTCATCCAAGGGTACTGACGATGAATCCACAAACTCAGCATCATCAGAAGATTCAGAAACTTCATTCGACGTTTCTGATACATTAGGAGAGTCATTCACATCAACTGAAGAAGACCTTGACATCGGAAGACATTGTTCTTCCAGATAAGATCTAATAAGATCTTCATGTACTTTTTCAACCACTGACGTAAATGAATTAAATAAACCATCGTAATCGAACATCCAGTCGGGACCTATACCTGTTGACGGAGTAGTATAACTTTGGCAATCAACGTGATACCATTCTTCCACACACCCCGAAGAGATATTGAAGATTCGTTTCTTAGGAGAATTGTATCCCAAAAAGTAACCTTCAAACACCTTTTCATCAAACTTTCCAGCATCTCTCTTTAACACTGTACACGGACACCCGAATGGTTCCAAATACTTTAAGTTCGGTTTACGATTGTTCAGAAGCTCGTAACTAGTCTTCTTGAAATTCTTTACTGTTAGTACGCGATTCAGAGTATAACATGCCGTGTTCACAGCTTCGTTCCAGAATTGACGGGTAGCTTTGAATCAGCGAGCATTGTTCTTGCAGCTTCAATCAATGTACGATTCTTTCTTTCAGATACACCATTTTGTTGAGGAACATAAGGTGCACTGAATTCACGATGAATTCCTTTCTGAATGCATAAGAAATCCAATCCATTATTCTTAAATTCAGTTCCATTGTCACTACGAATTCGTATCACTTTCAGTTTGTAAAGTGATTTGATCTTAGTAATTAGATTCTGAATTAAGATAGGTGTCTGATCTTTCAATCCCATAAATAGTACCCATGAGTAACGTGAGAAATCATCAGTCACTACCAAACAGTATAAGTTTCCCGCAATGCTAGCACGATTCACTGGACCAAAAAGATCCATATGAAGTCGTTCTAATGGAGTAACAATCGTGTTGGGTGACTTTCTTGGATGTGATTTCTTCTTTTGTATCCCCTTCTTGCACGCAACGCAATGATCATTGATTTTGAAATTTTTATGGGAGACCCCATCCACCAACTCATTTGAAATAAGAAAATTCATCTTGCATATGTGAATGTGTCCCATGCGTCGATGCCAAAGGATAGATTCCTTTTCGGTAGCTTTAGACATGAAGCATGTAGTTGAGAGTGAAACATTGACATCGTAACTCATATCCAGTACATAAATATCATTCGATCGAGGTGATCTCATGACAACCATATCATCAGGAATCGTATATCCCGGTTGAAGGATAACACATTCCTTGTCTGTGAAAATGGTGGTAAACTTTTTATCGCATATCTGAGAAACACTCAGTAAATTGTGATCCACCTTCTCACAATAATTTACTTTTTCAAACGTTACTTTGCCGTTTGATACTTCTCCTTCTTTTGTAATCATTCCCCCATTGTTACCAACAAACGCAACATAACCTCCTTGAATATCTTTCACATTATTCAGAAGATCTAGGTTGCCAGTAATATGCCTAGAACATCCACTATCCAAAATCCATTTGTGAGTAGACCCGGACCTGGATTAACTCTGCACAAACAAGGAAATGATTAGTTCAAAAAGGCAGCTGAAGCCTCAGTCTTGGGCTCTCCCTTTGATACTTTTGGAGAAAAGGATAATTTAACACTAGTATTCGGAACTTGAGAATATGTGACCGGTTTCTTGTTTTTCTTCTTTTGATACCCGTTACGGATAATTCCCGAATCAGTGTTTAAACAAATTGGTTGAGCTCGGTCAACACATTTGTTTGGTACATTAAATGATTCAATCCTCACAACTTTTCTTGGATTGACATCAGAATACATTATCAAACTTTCATCAACTTAGTTTTCTTTTGGTTTTACTTTCAAGTCAGACTTACATTTTGATAACACTTTGATCTCATCAACCTTTGTTTTACAATTTTTAGAAACATGTCCAGGTTCACCACATTTAAAACATAAGCGTGAATCTAAAGACTTATGTAGTGAACCACTAGGTTGATTTTCCTTCACAAGTTGAATCTCAGTTTTTGATGTTTCAAAAGTCTCTTTTTTAGTACCAACAGATTTAAATCCCTTTTTATTTTGAAAAAAATTCAAGATTGGTAGAATTTGATGTATTCTCCATTCCAGACGATTTGACAAATTTTATGGGTTTAAATGTGGTTTTTTTTGCTTTTCCTTGAAAGTCTTTGATTTTAGATTTGTTAAATTGTTGTTCAAGATTAGTGACTTCTAAAGTGTCATCTTGAAAACCACTTTCAATTAAATCTGGATTAAGAAGATTCAAAGGAACTTCTTTATCCGAAAACACCTTTGAAAGACCCTTTAATTTAAAAATCTTTCCGCTTGAAGATTTTGGTTGAGGATTTATGAATCTCATGAACTCCTCATCAGACACCGAAGGTTTGTCTGTGGTGTCTGATTGAGATACATTAGGTTTTACCTTAAGACTAACCTTAGAAGTTTCACTCAAAGATTTTGAACCATAGACTGCCTATTCAAATTCTTCGGGTTCACATAAATGTGATTGTCAGCAGGAATATTCTTATTTTTGACAATCTCATTTTGTTCAACTAACTCCTCAACAGAACCATTTCACTTATGGTAAAAACGATGCTACTTTTAATGTGAATCGGTTCTTGAGTTGATTTGGTTTGATCAACACTTTCAGTTTCAACTGTAATCACTTCAGGACATTGTTTAATGTCTGGAATGCTACTGTAATCTTCTTTAAAGGGAGGAGGAATCTCAACAAAACCTAAACTTGCTTTCCCATTTTTCTTGTGGGAATTGTTAACTTCAATTATTTCATTTAACAAAAATGAGGATTCTCGAAATTTTTCAAGTTTATTTTTCAATTCCAGAATTTCATTTTCCAGTTTAGAAATGCAGGTTCGGAGTCTGAGAATCTCCTGAAAATGTTGTTCAACCACTATAGTCTTACATTGAACCTCAGCTTTTAGATCATGATTTCTTTCAGACAGTTTTTGGATTTTTAATGTTGATTGTTCTAGTAATGTTGATTTCTGTTTGTAGCATTCATTGATCATAAAAAGCTCTTTTGTGAGAGAACTGTTTTGAGTTAAAGCAATTTCTAGTTTAGATTTGATTTCAGCACATTCAGAACAATCTAACACAACATTTAAATGTTCAGTTATGTTAACTTGAGGTTCAGGACATACCTCGTCAAACTTAGCCATGCAATCATAAGATTCAATGTGATCAGAATTTGAATTGTCAGATTTGGCTTGCACAGTGGAGTTATCTGATGAACTTTGATAAGAATCAGTCTCAAAGTCTGATGTGTCACTCTCTATAGATACTTGATCACTGCTTGCATCTTCAAATTGTTCAACTGGTTCAAATACTGCAAGGTTGGCCTGGTTCCCCAACAACCTTTGTGACCAATCAACCCCTTCATTAGCGACAAGAGCTTGATTGTTGTTTAACTTGTTTTTATCTCCTTCAGAGGAACTCCTTTTTCCTTGATCATTACCCGATGAATTCTTTCCTTGTGATTTCTTAACATTGCGTGGACTGGAATATTCTTTTCTTGTCTTGTCACATTCTTTGGCAAAATGACCAAAATCCCCGCAGTTGTAGCATTTAACTTTCAACTTATTAAAACCAACTCGTTTATTCAACATTGGAAGATCTTTCCCTGTTCTTTGCATAAACTTCTTGACCTTTCGCACAATCATAGCCATATTCCATTTTAGATCCATCAATTCAAGATCATCAGGATCAATTTGATCATAATCTTCATCGGTTAGATCACTAGTGGCAATTTTGCTACCCACCAATTGTTCGTATGATGTCATGAAAGCACTTAGAAAAACAAACTGATGTTGAGCTTCTTGAAGGTTTACTTTAGGTATTGTACTTGAAGCATTGGTGGTAGACTCGGATTTCGAACCTAATGCCATAAAGCATACATTAGCTTAATTGTTTACATTAGAATTCTCCACTTCAGCTTGAGTGAAGAAAGCAATAATTGGGACTGAACTTTGACTTGAAGAGTTTGCCGGCATTGCTCCACCATAAATTGAAGGATTCTGTTTCTGATTGTCCTTCAATGATGTTTGACACTTTAATTCAAATTCTCTTTCCTCAATTTTGATGATAAACTGGACTGCTGTAAGTTCAGTATTCCGAAAGAAACCATTTTCTTTCAACACAAAGAGAAAAGTCGAATATGACGAAGGCAATGCGTTCTTCAACATATCTATCTTGTCAGTCTCAGTCGGCTTCATATTAACACTGGCCATTTCAACCACTAGATGATTAAAATGATTTATCATCTCTTCAACTGTTTCATTCTTCATCAAAATAAAGTTTCTGAATTGAAACTTCACATGCGTTTTCTTTCTCTCTAATGTATTCCCCAGGCTTTTTCTTTTGAAGGTATCAAATAATGATGCACAAATCTTTATGGTGCTGTATTGATGAAAGATTTGTTCAGGTAATGCCATAGTGAGAGTTGAATAAGCCTTAGTCTCACTTTCAAAGTCTTTTAATTCTTGAGTTTCATAGTTCTTGAATTCCTTAGGAGTCCAGCCGAGATTGTCACTTCCAACCAACGGTGCAGCATACACAACATCAAGATAACGAACACTACTCGGATGAACGGATCCCAAGTGAGCACGAAATCTCGGTTCCCATCGAGCAAAGTCGGATAATTTTAGCAGTTTTGGACACTTGTTGTGGCTTCCAATTTCATTGTCCATGGTAAGCATTTGCTGCATTATGGCATTTTGCGAAGCTAAAGCATAAAGCGAAGCGTTCTGCTAAGCCATGATAACACTTGCTGAAACTTCAAGGACTAAACTTGTCAATACTTAAGAACTTCAGGTTACTGTTCACACTAATGGGAAAACAGTAACGAATAAGAATTGCGTAACAAATGAATGATATTCATTAAGATGTATGAACCGAATGAGCAATTTTAACGAATAAGTATCACGAATAGAGAATAAATAGCGAATGGGTTAACGAATGAGCTTTTAGCGAATAAGGTTTAAGTGAAAGAAATCTGAGTAACGAATGTGGTTTTAACGAAAGTGAGGGATTAACGAATGAGTCGTTGAGTAATGGCGAATGAGCGGTTAAGTCTTAACGAATGAGTAGTTAAGATTTAACGAATCAGTCTTCATCAGTAGCGAATAAGAACTCACATATTCAAACTTTTCAAACTCTCAGATCACAGTCTAAACTAGTCCGAAATCCATGAAATAGTTATCAATCAACTCGCAGATGAAATCCGAACCTGATCTCACTTGTCCGGATTCGCAAACAACAACTAATACGATCAATTAACAACCTCGTTCTTAACCAGTTCGTAACATCCAAACCACAACTCAATTGGACCTTAATCTGTTATCAATATAAACTCTAACCTCATTCAAACGAACTCTAACTTCATGATTATTCAATTTATTGATCAATACTCCTAATTACGTTAATTAAAGTTCCAATTTCAATGAACTACAATCGTCTGTTTTAATTTCAAGTCAATTAACCTTCAAATCCTATCAATTCACCATGAATTGAATCAAATACGAGATGAATTATACGATTAATCAACACGAGAATCATCGAAGATCTGATCTCAGGCTCTGATACCACTTGAGAGAGCGTATAAGGATCTAGATCTTGTGATTACATCGATGTTCATGTTGATTCATTATACGATTAAGCTATGGTTACGTTAGTAGGTGTAGTGTGTGTATTGAGATGGCAATTGGACAGAGTAACGAGAGGATGGATGAAAATAATCAGAATTGTTATAATGAAATACATTACAGGGGGTATATATAGGAGATGACTCTATTCGTTAGGATAAGCTTAACGAATAGTTCATTACTTTAACGAATAAACATGCTTATTCGTTAGTACATTAAATGATAGCGAATGACCCTCATTCGTTATCTCATTCGTTAAACATGGTTAACGAATGAGCTTACATTTAGACGAATGTGTTACATTCGTTACGTACAATAGAGCTAATGGCCTTTTTACCATAATTACATTATAACCCCAATACTTTAATCTATTACATTAATAACCCTGATAAAGATCGAGACGTATAAAACATGTATCAACATGCTTTTTCCATCTCAGCTGCATGGTTGCTCCAGTTAAACTCCCCATCTTGTGGTACCATTGTCACTGCAACATTTCCTTGATCTCTAACCTGATTCACAGCATTGGCATTTTCTCTGTTTTAATTGCCCTAAGTTTGAAGCTGATTGTTTCTTTGTTGTGGCTAAGTTTGTTGTTGTTTGTTATGATTCTGATAGGTATTGTGATTAACTAGCTGATTTCTCTGTTGAGCTCCTTGGTAATTCTGATGTTGGTTCTGGTAGAACTGGTTCTGATTCACCTGATTACCAAGTTGTTTTGGTTGGTTACATTCCCTTGCAAAGTGCCCTGGCTGTTGGCAATTGTAACAAATGGCTTTAGACTTGTCAAATACAATATGGTCATTGGGTCCTGAGAGAGATGATCTCCCAGTCCTGTTGTATAGCCTCTTGCTTCTGACGACCAACATTGCAGCTTGCCACTTTATGTCCATATCCTCAAGATCATCTACATCTATCAGTTCAAGGTCCTCTTGCACTATACTTGTGTTAATCAGATTTTTTGCAACAAAGGCATGGTAGGAATCAGTAAACATGGAGAATAATGCTTGATAATCGGTTCCATGACTTAAGTTGTTATGTATGTAAGGAGGGTGTCCACTGGCCGTAGAAGCAGCATCATCTTCAATCATTTGGACATTAAACCTTGCTTGGCTTTCTCCACACATTGAGCCTGATTCAGAAGGCTCTTTCACTATCGGCTGTTGCTGAGACTCAAGAGTGAGATTTCCCATGGGTGCCACTAAAGCATTTGTCACTGGAAAGCTGGGCTTCTCTTCTCTTATCATGTTGTTTTCGATCATCTCATGCTCAGCAGCCTTTAGAAATGCTAAGACATCATCCAACTTGAAGTTGGGAAAATTAACCTTCTCCTTAATAAACTTACTGGCGGTATACCGTTTGCCAGACAAGGAGGACAACAGTTTCTTATTCAGCTCAAAATCAGAAATCTGTAAGCCAGTTGTTCTGATTTCATTGACAATGGTTATTAACCTTTGCAACACTGACTTTAATCGTTCACCTTCTCTGAACTTGAAATGGTCCAGCTGTTGTTTCAATCTGTCCTTTTTGATGTCTCTCAGCTCTGTGTTTCCCTCAAACATGTCAATAACTGCATCATACATCTCTTTTGCACTTTTGTGATGATTGAAACTGGTCAATATCTCCCAACGGAGACCTAATTTCAGCATTGACAGTGCCTTGTCATCTCGTTTCTTCATCTTGCTTTCAATGGTGGCACTGTTGTTTAGTGCGAGGGAGGGAATACACTGTACATCTTTGATTGAGTTCCACAGCTTTGGGTCATTGTAGTTGACCGCAGCTTCAAACAGCACTTTCCATAGAATAAAGTTTTCTTGTCCGATTAGTCTTGGAATCTTGTTTGTTGATACCTCTTGAACGTCCATTGCTGCAGACCTGTACTCGAAAACCTTAAAACTTCAAGCTTTATCTCAAAACCTTCTGTCCCGTGGCTTTCAGAGAGCTACCAAAGCTCTGATACACTTGTCAAGACCGTAAATCTGGTGCAAACCTTCAAAAGGTTGAGAAGAACACACAGATCTATTCAGCCCAAAGGCCTATTGAATATTCCGGCTGAGTCATAATATTCAACAGATGGGAACGAAGGTATGAGACAATAACAACGAAAAAACAAAATATAGTCGGTAAGAACGAATATTCACTGCATTGAATATATCATTTAATGTAATAATGAAAGGAATGTCTAGGGTTTTGTGAACGCGGCGGCGGTACGAGGAGACAAAGGGAATATTCCTTGGAATGTTTGTTCTCTCGTATTTTGTTCCTATCCATGCATTTGCCACACTTTCCCTAAGTGGTAACCTGGACCCTATTTATAGGCCCTGACATTCCTTCTTGAATACCCTAATCATTACATAATGAATGACAAATAAAATACAAGCGTCGGAGTCCTCGAGCATTATATATCTTGCTCGAGTAGACTCAATATGCACTGTATGCTCGATGAGAGTCTTCGAACACACTTTACTTGAATATTTTCTAATAGAAAATATTCTCCTCTAGCACTCTTCATTCTTCTTGACTAATCCTTGCTTTGCTCGAATTTGTCCATCGAGAAAGCATATACTACTTGATGTCTTCAATCCTGCCTTGTGACTTATTTAACAATCTTCAACATGCTCGGATGTGAATCTTTCTTGGGATTGAACCATGCTCGAAGTCTATATTTAGAACACATGACATCTTCTTATTGCGTCCATGCTCGATACAAATGTGCTCGGATCACTTGGCTAAAACTTGAATGATCAAGTCGTTTGCTCGATTGGCAAACTATACTCGATAGAAGAACACTCTTGCTTGGAGAAGTGTAGCTTGCTCGAAGCCTTCAACACTTAGAAGAATTCACTAAAATAGCTCTGAAAGACCATGCTCGAGGCAGTAAACCAATGCTCGATGATCCAAGCTTGCTCGTAATGCATACTTAGCCGATTTCTTGAGGTGATTGAGAAGATTCCAATCTTCCTTTGCAACTATCCAACTCAACATAGTTGGAATAATATTTAAATAATATAGTTCGCTAACTTCAATATTAGTTTCGTTAGCTTTTATTCCGTTAAACTTTAGCTCTGTAATAATAATTTGTTAAACCATTAAAGATAATTTTATTCGATTTCATTAACCATTATAATTCATTAAAATCCGTAATTCGCAAACTTTATATTTCTCATAATTGTGTTAAATTACTAATAAAAAATAAGTTAAAATAATATTTAGTTCGTTAAAAATTTCGTCAAAGTTAAATATAATATTATCCCTTAAAATATTAAAATGATGGTTAACACCTAAAACCAAATCATTTAACTTCTTCGATCCAGTTAGTTAGATTTTGTTATTGTTTTAATTATAGTTCGAAAAGTTCAATCGTTTCGGATTCTTTAATGCACTTTCGATTGCTTCGGTTTCGTTATCATGCTTTCGGTTTTCATTGCAATGTTATCTTTGATTTCGAGGTGAGTTTTCTTAACCCCATTTTAAACCTTTATTTTTGGGGTGTAGCACATTAGAAGGTTTTATCGATTGTTATGCCATCAAGTTTCAAACCGATTCAATTGTGTGTCTAAACATGTTAATATTATCTATCTGATTCGTTTATGATTGTCATACATGAAATTATACGCAATGTGTTTATTGATTATTGTTGTTACATCAAACATCAAAGTGGGAGGGTCTGACGGGACGTACCTGCGCTGCCTGTTCTATGTCCCGGTTGGACTAAATGGTGGTTATCATTCCCCTAGGTTGGGGCGTTATTTATATACATGCTATCATATACGCATGGTTGATATTATTGCTTGAGAAATATGAATCGAGAAATTTCATATTATAAATATACTTCAAACTTATGAATTCTCACCAACTTAAATGTTGACAAAAATATATTATTTTCAACGTGCTACAGGTTAAAGCGATGGTGTTCTAAGGGTGAAGATTATTAGTATACCTTAGGTTATTTAAATAAAGAACTTATTTGTGATTTGATGAATTGTATATTGTCTCTTTTAATTTATGAACAACTTTTGTACTTGCTATGCTATGAAATGAAATAAATATAATTATTATCGCTTTAACAGCGTTACGAGCTTATGAGTGATCTGTACATTACACGCGGGTATATTTCGCTTAAAGCCGGGGTGTTATATCGGCGAGCCCAAAGCTCAAGTACCTTTCGTCTTTTCATGGCGTTTTGGGTGTTATTGCGGTTAATCTAAAGGAACAGATGATCTAGGCCCAACATATGTATAGATCACGGAAGAATAAGCATAAAAACATGGAAAACAAAAAAACATTCTGCTGGGCAGGGGGTGCACAGTCATGCACAGGTAGTGCACGAGTGTGCACCAGCTTGTACATGAGCCAACATGCTAATTTAGTGGTCACGAAGGTGCATGATCATGTGGGTCTAGTGCACCATCGTGCACAACACACAACAACTACAGAAACGGGCCAAAATATGCCATTTTTCACTAATCGACCAATCCAACCACAAGGCTAAACCTTGAGGCAAGAAAACTCAACAGATGAAACCATTATGGGGCTAGATCTAGAAAACCCTAAAAGCTAAAACTAACAAGAACAAGAAATTGAATGAGGAGAAGATGGAACAATGATTTCTTGAATGTGGAAATTTGAAAGGAATCGCAAGATCTTGGTTAAGAGAGGTCGGAATAAGTTATGTCAGGATCGTCATTTATCACACTTTGATTAACAAGAACAAACAAATAGATTGAGGAACACTAATTAAAGTCGGCGGAATCAATAGTAATTAGTAAGCTGCTAAATAAAGAAACACAGATCTGGATCTAGTCAAGATATTTCCATATCATTAATCATCAATGCTTAACACATGGAATTTTAGGGTTTTAGGACAGAAGGAATGTCAGCTACAAAGTATGTCAGATTGTAGATATGTTGGTCAGAGGTGTCTCGGGTGTCCCAGCAATGCTAACAATCATTCTGTTGAGTCGGATATTTGCTAAGGAAGATTGGAATCTTCTCAACCTACTCTGGAAATCAGCTAAGTATGGACATTGAGCAAGCTTGGACTCGAGCATGGTCTACTGCCTTGAGCAAGGTCTTCAGAACCATTTATGGTTAATTCTTCTAAGTGTTGAGGCTTCAAGCAAGCTACACTTCAAAGAGCAAGAGTGTTCTTCTATCGAGTATGGATTGCCCATCGAACAAACAACTTGATCATTAAAGTTTTAGCCAAGTGTTCCGAGCACAGGATGTCCGATCAAAGGGTGACAAGCATGAATGCAATAAGAAGATGTCATATATTCAAAGCAAGGACTTTGAGCATGGTTCAGTCCCCCGAGCAAAATTTACATCCGAGCATGCTAAAGATTGTTCAATAAGTCTCATGACAAGACTGAAGGCATAAAGAAGAATGGACTTGCTTGATGGACTACTTCGAGCAAAGCAAGGATTAGTCAAGAAGAATGAAGTCTGCTAGAGGAGAATATTTTTCTATGAAAATATTCTAAGTAAAGTATGCTCGAAGACACTCATCGAGCATACCTAGCATAGTGAGTCTGCTCGAGCAAGATGCTTATCATGCTTGAAGACTCTTACACTTGTATTTGTTTTTGTCTTTCATTATGTAATAATTAGGGATTCCAGAAGGAATGTCAGGGTCTATAAATAGGATCCTAGGTTTCCATTTAGGGCACGGAATACGAGAAACATTCTAACGAATATTCATTTTGTCTCCTCGTACAGCCGCCGCCGTTTTTACGAAACCCTTGACATTTCTTTCACTGTTTCGTTGAATTATGTATTAAATACAGTGAATCTTTGTCTTTTATTGTGTTCTTACCGACTATCATTTATTTTTTCGTTTGTTTTCATATCACTCCTTCACTCCTATCCGTTGGATATCCTTATTCCGCCGGGATATTCAATAGGCCTTTGGGTTATTGAGTCTGTGAGTTCTTGTCAACCTTATTAAGGTTTGCACCATACTTACGGTCCTGACAAGTGGTATCAAAGCTTTAGAAGCTCGCTGAAGGCCAAGGGACTAAAGGTTTGTGATAAAGCTTTAAGCTTTACTGTATTTGACTGCTTGAAAGGTCAGATCTGCTGAAATGGAAGACCAGGAAGTATCTACGAACAAGATTCCAAGACTTCTTGGACAAGAGAACTTCATAAAATGGAAGGTGCTTTTTGAAGCAGCTGTGAACTTCAATGACCCCGAACTATGGACTTCTATCACTGAAGGACAGTATGTTCCTTCTACTTCTACAAACAACAGTGCCACTGTTGAACTGAAAATGAAGAAAATAGATGATAAAGCACTGTCTATGCTGAAGCTAGGTCTTTTTTGGAAATACTGACAACTGTCAATCATCAGAAAACTACAAAGGAGACGTATGATGCAATTATTGACATGTTTGAGGGCAATACTGAACTAAGAGACATTAAAAAGACTGAAGCAACAGTTGGATAGATTCAATTTCAAGGAAGGTGAAAGATAGAAGTCTGTACTGCAGAGATTCATGGTCATTGTAAATGAGATTAGAACGACTGACTTGCAAATCTCTGACTTTGACCTAAACAAGAAACTGTTATCTTCATTATCTGGTGAATGATACACAACCAACAAATTTATCAAGGAAAAGGCAATTTTTCCCTACTTTAAGTTGGATGATGTGATAGATTTCCTAAAAGCTGCTGAGCACGAGATGATTGAGAACCACATGATCAAAGAAGACAAGCCCAGCTTTCCAATGACCAATTCTCTAGTAGCACCAATGGGAAATCTCTCAGTCAAGAATCAACAACAAACAATCATTGAAGAACCAGCTAAAACAAGCTCGGTATGTGGATGAAGTCAGTCAAGATTCAATGTACAAATGATAGAAGATGACACCACCTCATCAGCAAGTGGACACCCTCCTTACACACCAAGCAATTCAAACCATGGAGCAGACTATCAAGCTCTATTTTCTATGTTTACTGATTCATATCATGCCTTTGTGGCCAAGAACCTGATCAACACAAGCATTGTGAAGGAAGATCTTGAGCAAATTGATGCAGATGACTTAGAAGATATGGATATCAAATAGCAGGCTGCCATGTTAGCTGTGAGAAGCAAGAGGCTATACAACAGGACAGGTTGAACAAGCTTCTCTGGACCAAATGAACGAATAAGGTTTGACAAGTCAAAGGCGATGTGCTACAATTGTCAGCAACCCGGACACTTCACTAGAGAATGTAACAAGCCCAAGCAAGTGGGAAATCAAGTGAATCAGAATCAGTTCTACCAAAATCATAACCAAAATTTCCAGAATCAGAGAAACCAAATGGTCAACTAAAACCCCTATCAACAACAACATTTCTAGCCTCAAAGAAATAACCAACTACAGATTCAAAATAATCAGAACAGAGGAAACCCAAGTGTTGTGAATCAAGTGAGAGATCAAGGAAATGTTGCTGTCACAAGGGTACCACAAGATGGGTGGTTTGACTGGAGCAACCATGTGGCAGAGATGGAAAAAGCAAACGTTTCTTTCATGCCAAGGTGCAGGACAAGGCAGAATCTTCAAGCTCAGATGTATATTCTGAAACTTCTATTTCTGATCTTCTTATAACCATTGATGAGCTTAATTAGGAGGTTGGAATGTGGAAGTCAGAATGTGGAAGAAAAGAAGCTTATTTAAATGTTTATGAGACTAGTGAGGCTACATATGAAAACCAGATCAAAAGCTTAGAAGAAGATTGTATGCAAGCATACAGGACCCAATCAAGAATGTCTGTTGAGATTGAGGGACTGAAGAGTATGTATGCTAATGAGAAGCTTAAGAATGCTGAACTAATGATTCAAATGGAATTTCTAAAGAATTTGGTGTCTACTGGAAACATAGTTGGATACGTGGACAAAATGACAGATGAAGAGAAATACAAGAAGGTGCCACCACCTTTTTGTGACAATTATCCATTAAAAGTGGACAAAGAGAGCAGAAATGAATATTTGAAGCCATTCAAGAATGTCTTTAAAGACATATCTGAATTTGTAAAACAGTATGAAGATGTAATTGTTGACAAAGAGAGAGAGAGTTTGCTGTGAAACAACCTGAGAAGTTAGAGGAAAAGGAAGTAAAGAAAGATGAAGTAAAGAAGAAATGGAGTGAATACTCTAGTGAGGGGAGTACATGCAACTGTGGCAGCACCAAATCATCAAAAGGCAAGAAAAAGAAGAAGGGATCAAACAAAAGGAAGGATGAAAAGATTCCAAAGTTGCCAAAGATAAATCCCAAGATGAAGAAAAATTTTGAAAGTATGAAAAGAGAGCATGTAGTGTTTGATATATGTGCCAGACCTCAAATAAGAAATCAAGAAAAGGAATGATGTACCAAAGAAATCTTCATTTGATCAAACCCATCCTCCAATCTATCCAATTTTCTCTAATCATGAACTGTTTGATATTGGGGATGTAGATTATGTGCCCATGAGAAGATTTGCTGATGAACAGGAAGGATACTCTTCAAGATCAACATCTAAGGTGAAGCCAATTGTGTTTGTCAAGGAGAAATATCCTCTAGAGCCTGATGTGAATAAGCCAATCAAGATGGATTTCAGCAACTCCTTGTGCCCAAATACATCCCTAGGTTTTGACTTTCCCAAGCCAAGTGATAAATCAAGGACAAGCAACTGCTTGAGGATATGGGAAGTTATGCCAAGGTGTGGTGCAAATGTGATGCTTATGGACATCACACTGATTCCTCTGGTTTAAGGAAGATGAGTTTGTTGTGCCGGATGTTGTGTGTGGATTTGATATGAAGGGATACAAACAGATGTATCAAAGGTATTTGAATGAAGAGAAGAACACCACCAGTGAAGAAGAGAGAAAGTCATGTCTAGAGAACAGATTGACAAAGGAAAAGCCAAAAATGAGACCTGGTGTTCTTAATGGTGATGAGAAGTTCTTGATGAAGCAAGGGTTTGAACCAAGAGGGTTTCAGTGGAAGACAACGAAGGAGTTAAATGAATGGAAAGACTGTGTGATTGATCACATTGAGAACAACATTAAGTCACCAGTTGTGTCGGTTGGGTCAGACTTAGGCTCAGATGAAGATTGTGAAATAGTCTATGAAGATCCACTTCCACTACCAATTCCAACTCCTGATGAATCTCCAATTGAATCTGATGTGCAAACTGATCCAGTTTATGACTCAGAATTTAACGGATTCTCTTGTGTGTATTTGTGCAGGAACAGTCCATGAATTGAAATGATATATAGTATATGGACAGTGATTGTTCCAGACACATGACCTGTGACACGGAGCTCTTGTAAACTATGAAAGAAAGTATGAAGGTCCAGTTGCCTTTGGGAGTGATGAAAATGAAGGGAAGATTGTTGGAAGAGGCACCCTCACAAATGGCAAGGTATCCTTTGAGAATGTGCTGCATGTTGAAGGACTACAATATAACCTACTCAGCATTTCTCAAGTCTGTGACAAAGGATACAAAGTGGCTTTCAATGATTAATACTATCTAATCCTAAAGCCTGAATTTTTGATTCCAACTGATATGATCATGATGATGGCTCCAAGGAATGGCAAACTCTATGAACTGAGAATGAATAATGCTATTTCTAGAGGTGGTTCATGCTTTGTCTCAAAACCCATTGAGAATGAGACTAAATTGTGGCATAGGAAGATGTGTCATGTCAACTTAAAGAATATGAACAAATTGGTGAAAGGTGAACATGTTGTTGGACTCCCACAAGAAAATTTAAGCTTGAAGAAAGATGTTCATCATGTCTCAAGGTAAAACAACAAAAATCCTCTCATAAGAGCAAAATGATTAATACAATTGATGAAGTATTGGAACTGCTCCACATGGATCTGTTTGGTCCTGTGAGCGTTCCAAGCATTAGAAATAAAAGATACTGTCTAGTTATCACAGATGACTATTCAAGATTCACATGGGTTTACTTATTGGGAACAAAGGATGAAACACCTGAATTGCTCAAAGGATGTGTGATTAGAATGGAAAATCTACTTGATAAGGAGGTGAAGGTCATTAGAAGTGATAATGGCATAGAATTCAAGAATGGATTAATGGAAGATTTCTTTACTTCTAAGGGGATTTTTAGCAGTATAATGCTCCAAGAACTCATGAGCAGAATGGTGTTGCAGAAAGAAGAAACAGGACTTTGATTGAAGTTGCAAGAACCATGATTGCTGATGCAAATCTGCCAGTTACATTCTGGGCAGAAGCAATCAACACTGCTTGCTATGTGCAAAACAAGGTTCTATTAAACAATACTCAAAATAAGACTCCATATGAGGTTATCTTCAAAAGAAAACCTTATGTGAAGTTCTTAAAGCCTTTTGGATGCAAATGCTCACTTTTGAATATAAAGGACTATCTCAACAAATTCCAGTCAAAATCACTGGAATTCTTCTTTGTGGGCTACTCATCTCATTCAAAGGCTTATAGAGTCTATGTCAAGGAGCACATGGTAGTCGTTTAATCTTCTAACATCATCTTCAATGAAAACCATTTTAACAATGTTGAAGGACCCAAATGGCTCTTTGATTTGGAAAAGATGATCCATTCTTTCAATATATATAATAAAGACATGATGACAGCATGTACAGAACAAGTTTTGAAGAAAAAGGAAAACAAAAGAAACTTGATCTGGACATACTGTGGTCATTAGTTGCTCCTGAAACAAATGGTTTTACTTTTGAAAGAAGCAATCAAAGAGCATGTGAAATGGAAGTCACTGGTTATGAAGTAGCAACTGAAGTATTAAATGAAGGACCAAGTGATATGGAGAGTGAACCAGTACCAAGTCAACAACAGGCTCAACCTGAAGAGACAAGTAAATTTGAAGACAGGTTCCAGTCTTTGTTTGACTCTCTCCAAACAGGGACAAATGAAGCATCATCATCTGCAAACTGTCAAACTTAATCAACTGATGAGAATCAAGAAATATTTGAAAGTGAAGGTGCCGAAATGAACATGAAAAATCTTGAAACAGAAGTGTCAGCACAACAAGTTGTGCAGACTACCTCTGTTGAGAGAAATCATCCTGCAGAGAACATCATTGGGAATTTGTATGAAAGAGTGACAAGAAGTTCCTCTGAAAAAGCAAACATCTGTTTGTATGCCTGCTTCCTATCCCAAGTTGAACCAAAGAACATTAATCAAGCCTTGAATGACAACAGCTGGGTAGAAGCTATGCAGGAAGAGTTAGCTCAGTTCAGGGACTTACATGTTTGGGATTTGGTTGACAAACCCAGAGGTAAATATGCAATTGGAACCAAATGGGTTTTCAGAAATAAGAAAGTTGAAAGAGGCATAGTCATCAAAAACAAGGCAAGGCTAGTGGCTCTAGGATGCTTACAAGAAGAAGGAGTAGACTTTGAAGAAGTATTTGCTCCTGTTGCAAGACTAGAAGCCATCAGAATCTTTCTAGCATATGCAGCTTACATGAACATAAAAGTCTATCAATTGGATGTAAAATCTACATTTCTAAATGGAAAGATTGATGAGGAGGTGTATGTCACTCATCCTCCTGGATTTGAAGATCCAATCCATCCTAACAAGGTGCACAAGCTCAGCAAGGCTTTGTATGGACTACATCAAGCTCTTAGAGCTTGGTATGATGAGCTGTCAAATCACCTATTAGACAATGGTTTCTGCAGAGGAGCTAATGACAAGACCCTGTTCTATAAAAGAAGGAACAAGGATCTGTTGCTTGTACAAGTTTATGTAGATGACATCATATTTGGCTCTACTAATGAACAAATGTGTAAAGAGTTTGAGCAAGTAATGAAGTCTAAATACAAGATGAGTTCAATGGGAGAAATGAACTTCTTCCTTGGACTTCAAGTGCAGCGAAAGGCAGATGGGATCTTTATTAATCAATCAAAATATGTCCAAGAGATTCTTAACAAGTTCAAGTTCCAGGATTACAAGACAATGTTCACACCAATGGACACACATGAGAAAATTGTGCCTGATGAGAAGAGGGAGCCAATGGACCAGCATGAATATAGGGCCCAGATAGGATCACTCATGTATCTAACAGCATCTAGGCCAGATATTATGTTTGTTGTGTGTGTTTGTGCAAGATTCCAAGCTAACCCCAAAGGTCACACACATGCCAGCAGTAAAAAGAATTTTCAGATATCTCAAAGGGAAACCAGATTTGGGGATTTGGTATCCAAAGAACTCTTCTTTTGACTTCAGGAGGCTGCAAGTTTATAGGGAACAGGTTAGTGTCTTGGCAATGCAGACTACTGTGTCCATCTCAACTGTTGAGGCTGAATACGTAGCTGCATCCGCTTGCTGTGCACAGGTTCTATGGATTCAGAATCAACTACTGGATTATGGTCTGAATTTCTTACTTACTCCAATTTTAATTGGCAATACTGTTGCCATGTTTATTGTTAAGAATCCAGTCCAACATTCTAAGACTAAGCACATTGAGATAGACATCACTTTATTAGGGACTGTAGTGAAAAAGGCTTAATATAAATGAAAAGGGTAGATACATCTGAAAATTTGGCTGATTTATTCACCAAACCTTTAGATAAAACTAGGTTTCACTTTCTGTTAAAATGCCTAGGTATGATAAATGCTGATGAAATCTGATTAATAGCATGTGCTTATGTGAGGTGCTTACTGATTATCTATGTTTCTCACTATGAATGTTTGCATGATTTGTTGCTATGCTTAACTGATTATTCTGATTGGATGAATCATGTTTGTGACTGTTTGTATGATAAATTGTCATGTATTTGATGTTCTTGTTTTTATACCTATATCTGAGCTTAAATGATACATTTGTGTGATCCAAGTACTTTGAGCTTGAATTTCGAGCATGATTCTGTGTTTGATTGTGTGTTTGTTGCTCCTCGAGCACAAACTGTCCTACTTGAGAAATTTCAAGTATTTCGAGCATAGGTAACTTGTATCTGCTGTTCGAGCATGGGAATATGTCTTGAAAGCATTTTCTTGTCTTTCGAGCATATATGTGTGACCCGAGCACAATGACTGTGTTTTGAATCATCTCTATGTATTTCGAGCACATGTCTTGTACTCGAGCAAATTGAAAATTCTATGAAGTCAATCGAGCACATGGATTGAAATGAGAAATTTAAGTTAAGTCTATCGAGCACACGTATTAACATGATATATTTCAAGTCTGCTCGATAGAATACTTGTGTGCTTGAAGAGAAAGTTCACTAAAAACTGAGTAAATTTGCAAATTGTGTGTAACTTGTGTGCTGTTTGTAAGTCTTACGTGCTTAATTGACCAAATGTGTTTTAAAATTAGATGCAAAATGAATTTCTCAAAGAAACTAATTTTTTGAAACATAAATGATTTTTTGGTTTAGCAAACAGTTTTCGGTGAACATATAAGAGACATGATAATATTATTTAGTTCCAACCTTTAAAGAAGCTTGAAATGTTTTAGGTGGAGATTGAATTCAACCTTATGGGAAATGATAGTATATTGATTAATCTCCTAACCCATGGATTATAGGCTTAAAGGATCTTTGATCAGTAAATTGACAATTCGTATTGTATCTTTTCATGAGTGTAGTGATATAAGTGATACAAATATGATGAGCATGCTAAGACTGATGTGGTGACTCATTTGAAGACCAAGGTATGTTTCTTTACACGTCTCTCAGAATGATAGGCAGAAAGACAATTATCCAATCATACACGAGCCTGTTGGTGTTTTTGGTCACACAAAATATATTTACAAAGTAACTGAGCAGATATAAAAGTATTGCTATACAAAAGCATATCAAAAAGAAAAGAAAGAAACTGAAAAATAAAGAATAAGAAAATGCTTCATAATAATATACTAAGTAATAAAATTATCATGACTTAAGGGGCACTATGGGAACTGCAAGGGTGGGGCATACAAATAAGTCCTAAACACTCTGAATGTAAGGCATGTAAGTCCAACGGTCAACCTTATAGTCTGATATATATATATATATATAAATATATTCATATAAACTGCTCATAAAAACAAATTTTAACCAAGGCATCAGGGGGTTGAAGTCAAATTGGGGTGATTGGAGAAAGCTAGTAAGCTTTGAGAAGAGCTAAGGGACAACCTGAAGTCCAAAATGTAACCATTCTTCACTTAAGCATTTAATTGAACTCTAAGCATATCACAAATGTTATGATAATCATGCCAAGTGCTACTACCTAATGTCAACCTGACTTAGATCGTAATAAGGCTTACTATGAAATGGTGTGAAAGATTTTGAACAATCTGATCCTATGTTGAGATCTCTCCAAAATGTTTTGAAATGTATTTATGACTGGAATTTGATCTCTTATTCACTTTAAACTTATGCTTAAATAAAACCGGGATTCAAATGAAATATCTATTTAAGCAAAGTTTGAGTGTGATATTTGTCTAGTCTACTAGGCAAATGATGATGTGTTCACAAATGCAATCTGTTTTTGTTCCAAGTGATTTCGAGTATGGTCTAGGTATTAGAGTGTACTTCGACCTCACCTTTGACTTGTTTGCGCTAGTTGTTGCTCTTCGAGCATACTGATATGCTTGGAAACCTTTCCTAAGTGTTTCGAGCATGGATATTACATTTGTTGCTCTTCGAGCACAATGATATGCTCTGAATACTTAAGTATGTCGAGCATAGATATCTCATATATAGTCTTTTGAGCAAATATCTACATATGATGAATTCTGATAAGTGTTTTCTAGCATGCATGCACTTCACGAGCAAATGTTATGTCATGATATATTTCTAAGTGTTTTTGAACATGCATATACTCTTCGAGCATAGAAGTTCACAGGATTATCTTAAGTATGTTAGAGTAAGAGTTGAGTTGTGTTTTGAATATGTCTCGATTATGAATGATTAATTGATTATTTCTTATGTACTTCGAGCATATGTGTTAGAAAGTGTTAAGTAAGTTCGAGCAAACTTGTGTGCTAGACTCTGAGATTTGAGTGTTCGAGTACAAGCATAGGTAGGATAGAATCTGCTAAGGCTTTCGAGCATGAATGAACTTCGAGCATAACAGGTTGTACTAATCTAAGTCATTCGAGCATAGGTTACAACACTGCTAACAGGAGTTACATCACGAGCATATGTTTTGTCATGATAGTTAAGTGATGTCGAGCATGATACTTAGTCGAGTAGGGTTAACCAATAAGTGTGTATCGAGTATACTTGACTGAGTGCATTTTGCTAACCTTAAGCACACTACTTGTCACGAGCACACTTTTCTACCCAATGAACACTTTCGAGTATGACCCAATACTCGAGCATATGATGTATAACATTTAGCTAAGGCATCGAGCACAAGTGTACTTGAGCAAACTATCTCGAGTATACTAGTTCTCGAGCATCTTGGACATAATGTCGAGCATGGATAGTAATATGGTTTCGAGTACAGTGGGAGACTTCTGTTCTTTTGGCTGTATGCTCAAGCAAGGGAGGTACATTAAATTTGAATTAAATGATAACTGTCTGCAATAGACGACAAAAAGGTACTGTACTACCCAAACGTTAGGTATAAAAAGGCAAATTTTTTTCACACATTTCATTTCCCTTCTCAAAACCTAGTTGCAAATACTCAGTTACTGCTCGATTATACTTCGAAAATAGCCATTATCTCTGGTTCGACTTTGGTAAGATATCGATACTCGATTATCGTATCACCAATTTTGGAATTAGGGTTTCTAATTGATTATCTTACTAATCGTTTACTTGTTTGTACAGGTACGCATATTACTACGGAACAGGTTACTAGAGACGCTACTGTTCTCTAACTATCCTCGATTATTGTTTCTGCGTCTACTTGTACTGACTATTCTTTTATTGTGCAGAACTGATGGTGATGAAATTCAAAAAGAGACACAATATGTGTGCCCAGTTGGAGGTAGATAATGAAAACAAGGAACTAGAGCTCATGCTAAATTTCATAAATAATTCCAACTTGCGGGTAGCTTTGACTGAAAGCCCAACAATCTACAGGAATCATATTACAGACTTTTTGGGATCATCTACATATGTGAATGATGTGAATGGGAAGAGGATTGAGGTCTCTGTGTTAAATCAAGATATTGAATTTACTAAATTTTCAATCTGAGCAGCATTAAACTTAAATGACAATCATGAAGATCAACCATTATACTTTGTTCCAAGACTGCTGAGAGTATTTCAGGAAAAAATGGGATACCAAGGGGATGTAAAAGAAGGACAATTTCAGAAAGGAAGCTTTCCTTTGATTTCCAGATTCCTTATTCATCATGTCATCCAGTCCCTATCTCCGAGGAGAGGGACTTGGACTTTACTGAGCAGGGAAGTTGCCACACTTACAGTAGCCATTTTGTGTCAGCAACCATTCAATGTTTCAAGACTAATCTTCAATTGTTTGGTTTCCAATGCAGAGAAGGCTATAAACCGACGATTCCTAATGTATCCGAGATTCTTACAGATTCTCATTAATAGGTCTTTACAGCACCTACAATAGACAGGAGGAGTACTGAGGTTACAAGATTTGAACATCTGTCAAAGGATGAAGGAAGCCAACAGCAAATTCATTGACAATACTGATTGGGATGTTCTCCCATGGCTACTTGTTCCTGCCTTAGGTGCCATACTCATCAGACCCTGCAATAGACAAAAATGATGACACTGACTCCACCGAGTCGGAGCCTGCTAATGATGACATCCCTTCCTCTCCTACCACCACTGATCCCATTAATTCGGAGCCTGAACAAGTTCACGAACCACATGTTCACACACCACCTACATCTCCCATTCAAGAACCAATCATTTCATCTCCACCTGTATCCCCACCAGCCAAACCCACTCAAGATTCACATATTTCAACCCCACCAACCTCACCTCAACAGAAGACTATATCAAATGAAACCATTCGAACTTCCCAACCCTTCCCTACCCAAACTGAATCCTACAATATACCCTCACCAGAAACCTCCTCATCAGAACCATTCTTAGAACCAAATTTGCAAACCACGCCAGAAACACCACCATCAAGCCCGAAAATTTATGATCTTATCAATGAGAATATGGACCTGGAGTTTGAGAACATAATGTTAAAAGAGAAAAATGCAGTCCTAGAAATCAGAAACAAGGCTCTTGAGACTGCTCTGCAACAGGCTTTGTTGAAAATTCAAACCCTGGAGCACTCTGAGGTTGAGAAGACGCAAGTGGCTTGAGATTAATTGAAGATTTATATGACAGTTCAAGTGAGGAGATTGCAGAAGCTGGAATCTCAAATGCTCTAAAAATGATAAATCAAGAGTATGAGGAAGATGCTGGAGATAAGGGGGAGTCCGATAAAGAAGAGCAAACCCCTGAGCAAACTGAGAGTAGAAAATTGAAAGGAAAAGGGGTAGCTCAAACAGAAGAAGATCTGCATTCGAAGGCCAATCCAAGAGTAACTTCTGGAGATGAGATTCTACAGAAAGATGATATAATTGATCCGGATGTTGCTGAAGTTGAGTCAATACTGTGAAAACGTTATACGAACGTTTACGAGCCAGGAATCTAGTCGTAAATCGATACCTTAAGGTTGTGTTCATACATTAATACGTTAATCAATACATTATGGAGGATGAAGATACATTAAGGAGATCTAGGGAGAATCCGGCATGGTAACAATACATAAACATAAATATGGCACAGATCTCTATGCAATAACACTATGGAAGGCCTATTTATAGGCTAGACACATTCGTTAGAGCTCATTCGTTAACATCACTAACGAATGAGACTTCCCTATAACGAATGGCCCCCCATTCGCTAAACACCCTTAGCAAATGGGTATACCTTAACGGATATGCCTCCATTCGTTACACTATAGTAATGAATGAGCTCATACATTAACGAATAGCCCTAGTCTTTAAAGAATGAGGCCCATTCGCTAAACATCTTTAACGAATGTGCCTTTATACATTAATATAAAGACTAAACTACCCCTAGTCTATTCAAACAGCCGCGGACACCAAATCCGTGCACTTACAGACTCCCCTTTGTCCATAGCTGTCGAATGCTTTCTAATACTTTAGCATCCAATACTCTAGCGTCGAATACTTTAGTCTTAAATACTTTAGCGTTGAATACTTTAGCGACCAATACGTTAACGTCGAATACATTAACTACCAATACGTTAAAATCGAATACTTTAACCGTGAATACTTTAACTGCATATCATCAGCCGTACAACCAACCTCCCCCTTGGCTGATGATTCTCGGGTGTAAGACCCCGAATCTCGGGAATCCTATAGTTGGTAATCATATCCAAAAATTCTCAAAAATTTAAAGTCAAAAAATTTCATCTTATTAAAAATCATTTCAGAGTAATAAACAGCAGAAAATCACAAGTACTAAAACCAAGTTCCCAAAACCGGGAAGAGTGCCCAAAACCATAATTTAAATGTTTAAAGTAATAAATGAAAAGAAAACAGTTTGCGTATTAATCTTCAACTAGTTATGCCTTCAACCGTCCAAGTAGTCTCGAGCACGTCCAAGCGGTAAGCATCATCCTCTAAACCTGAAACTTACACTAACATACACACAAAGTCAGCTTGAGCTGAGTGAGTTCAAGTTTTAATAATTGATATTTAAATAAATCATTCCAATGGTTTAAATATAAAAACGGGATTATAAAACATTCCAAGAGTCTAAAATATAATACGGAATACGAACAGTTAGGCCACCATCAACACTAGGTATTCGTATGTAGACATCTATATACATCCATATATTTATATCCCTATAAATGTCATCCAAATAATAACATCAGGGTCGAGCACACATACAACCCAAACACGTAACATCCGATGATGATCATGCCACACGAGCGTCCCCCCTCACGGGCTTTTCAGGGCCCACCACAGGATTTAAGAACCTAAGTAGTATAGTTTGGCCCGGCCAAGATCACCATCCATCCGTATGCAAACACGAAGTAGGCATACGCAACATCCTTAGTCGAAAACGACTAATTAACATTGCCAATTACTGGCCATACAATAACGCATGCATAAACACGCATATATATATATATATATATTTATACACTTATACATATATTACATTCCAAACATACCATCATGAATGTAAGCCTATGGTCATAAAGTAACACCCGCATACACATTCATAAATATCATCTCATGACATACTACAATACGAGTACGCCTACATCCTTGAGTCTAGACCATAAGTACTGTCTATAACATTATAAAATATATAACCATTAACGAGCCTTGAATATTCTAAGGCGCCGAGTATAATTCATCTATACTTTAATGAATCCCACGAACCCAAGTAAGACCATATAAAACCATCCGATTAGTTTAAACGAGTATAGTCGGATAAAATTGTAATATGGTGTACATGCTAGCCCAAAACGTAAAAAGAGTAAAAGGGGCATCATGAACTCACCTGACATGAGGCACACAATCAACAACAAGCTAGAGAACCTCTAATCAAATCCACAATTCACAACCTGTCGGATTGCACACAAAGATTACTTACTAAACCGTACCGACTCGTTTATCCTACGAGGTTTTCTAACATGGTTTGAGTTACCTAAGCCTCTTCCTTACCACTTTCAATTATAACAGCCCCCCGGGGCCTTACATTCACCAACGCAACCCTTAGATACTTTCGGGAATAAAGAATTCCCAAATTACCCCCAGAAGCACTAGGTGACATCAACACGCGCGTTTAAGAGTTTTTTAGGCAATTAACAACCAAATCGGCCCCGTGTGAACCCAATATGATAAATTCACAGCCATCAAGTCCACACGGCGCTACACGAGTCAAATGGGTCGATAGCTCGCAAGCACAACGCCCTAACTAATCAATAAACGCGAATACGCGATGTACCGACCCGTTTGAGTAACCGACAACCAATTCATCCCCAATACTTATAAAAATCATTTTCCAACAGCCCGTACATTAAACCGAAGCTATCCGAGCTGAATTGGTCATCACTTACTTCATCCCTCGCGTTAAACGCAACAAAACACTATTCTAGACAACCGAAAACTAGTTTTCAATCTACAACTAGTTGACCGATCAAACGAACGCCAAAGGACATGATTTTAAAGTATATTATATTAGACATACCTTGGAAGATTATGGAGCAAAAACTCACTTAAACAGCCCCGAAAGGTACTCGAATGGACAGCCACCGGTTAAGCCCAAAACGAACGAATAGATCAATAACGAGTATAACGTGCAGATTTTAGCATGTAAAGTTGTATTTTATTATATAGGAAAACTGTACAAATAAATTATGAAATTTTTACCAGGGTTTAATAAATGTCTTAAGTTTATAAATATATTTTTATTATATTTTTATAGTGCACATAAAAATCATAAAAATTCCTCCAACACAGAAAGGTACGTACAGCTCTTTCGTGCACAGCCAAAGTGTTTTATATGTTTAAAAATAATTATCAAACCAAATAAAATGATTCCAATTTGGTTGAATTCTTAACTCAAAATTTGAACTTTCAGAAGTTGAACCAATCAATTTGGACTTGTCAAAAAAGAGTTATGATGTCGGGAAGACAGACCAGAATCCGTCATCCCGAATCAGCTTTGATACTTGATCTTATAAAATCATAAAAACCATTCAAATCTCGTCCAAATATTACATATTATACCTTTCTGGAAACTAGACTAAAAGTAGAACATCATAGAAATAAGAATCGATCAAAAACATTAAATTTTCATCGAGTTACAGACCGAACAATCAACGAGTACGAATCTGTCAGAAACTGCTATAATCAAAACTCAACCCTAACGTGTTCAACAAAGGGTTTAATGGTGAAAAAGAGTTATATTAACATTATACTAACCTTGAATTGGAGTTTGGCACTTCGGGAATGGCTGGAAAAAGGAAAAAACGCAGGTGTGGGGCTGGTATACTACATCGATCGCAGAAGAGAGAAGAGAGGCAATGTTAATTATTATAACATGTTACACTTAGACCCTCGAACTTGTAAAAAGAGATGTCTTGAGCCAAAAGTATAATTAAAATGATTTTCGAGGATGACTAGATGGTCCTTTAAGATGCCAAATCGGGACTCGGAATGCTCAAACTCTACAAGGCTTGATTCTTTTTTAAACGAAAATTACGAAATTTAACGGGCGTTAGATCGGGCTTGTGCAAGCAGATAAAATATAACTCTTTGTAAGCAAACCAATCAACTTGTAGCTACTTGTATCAGATCTCCCCCTCAAATAAGCATCTCCAGGTGATCATTCTGATCATTTAACTGGCATATGATATGGTTCAATCAAAGGAATCAATGAGCAACAAATTATCGGCTACCTGTCACACTGGTAAAGCAAAAATGTCTTTACGTTTAACCTCGTCACACATCTTCATGAACAACTCAATCATTCCGCATCTTTCACTTTGGTCTTCACTCTCTTGATAACGTCTATCCCAAAATATAACTCTTTGAAGCTCTTCGGCAACCAATACCCTTGGATGCACTACTGCTTTGGGCATATAATTCAGAGTTCCAACCTTCGTTAATCAACACTGAACAATCACATTCTTCAATCAGATGACATGACTCGTATATTCCTCAACAAGATCAACCCATTCAAGAATTGTCCCCCTCAATAGAAGCAATCCGCCGAATACTCGTAGCCAACATTGTCAGGATTAAAGTCCCTCAGAAAGAAGTAATCGGACAGACACTCGTATCCCACATATTCAGGTTTCAATCTCGAACAAATCAATCAACAATCGAAGAACAAACACAGTCTTGAACTCAGTCAAACATATCATTTCAAACGCGAATTACCACCCGAATTGCAGTAATTTTTTAAGAAATCCTTGAAAACGTAGGAAGATACCAATCGAATAAGCTCTTTGAAGTTTTTATCCCCCCCTTTTCTTGACAAATTAGGCAAGGTCTTGAACAAATCTACTAAAATCTTCAATAAATGTCTCATTAACTTAATCGGTTACTCCCCCTCAGCCCCTCGATATGCGTGAAAAGTCGCCGGAAAATATGTCATCAAAATTTGCCAGAAGAGTATCCCGCATATTTAAAATATCCCCGAAAAATTTCGTTTAAGAATATTTTCCGAAAATACTCTTTTTTTTACTCCTCATACGTTATCTCGTCCACATTCGTTACCCACGAACGAATAACTCACATTCGTTATAAATAACCAACTTCCACATTTGTTGCACTCACATTCGTTATGGAACTGACGAATGTCAGAAAAAAAATTACGAATGAGTATTGATAGCGAATGAGTGCATCTTCATAGCGAATACGCACATAACGAATGAAGGTCACAATCGTTAAACCTTTAACGAATCATTCATTCGCTAAACTTCCGTAACGAATGAGTACTTAAGTTAACGAATGAGTCGTTAAACGGTTACTGTAGCCGGAAAACGGAATATTGCCAGAAAAAACGGTTACAGTCACCGGAAAAAACGCAAATCTTCATCCAATCTTCATAATATCATCCCAGATCTTAAACGAATACTCGGAAATACATTATCAGTTTACTGAAATCATCAATTTCTTTCCAAATACACTTAACTGATGTTAATTTTAATTCTGAAAAATCAAAGCTTCAACCATGGCATCCATGGTGGATTCCGATCCAACAACCAATTAACCATCAGAATACATTACGAATGCTCGGATTTGCATTAGGAACACGAATCAGTCATCAATTCAATCAATTGTCCGCTGATTTGATCATAATCCGATTCAACAGTTCTTTAACCCAATGAATACGAAGAACATAAACTCATATGTATCACGAGCAACCTTCTGCTCTGATACCAATTGTGGAAACGTTATACGAACGTTTACGAGCCAGGCATCTAGTCGCAAATCGATACATTAAGGTCGTGTTCATACATTAATACGTTAATCAATACATTATGGAGGATGAAGATACATTAAGGAGATCTAGGGAGAATCCGGCATGGTAACGGTACATAAACATAAATATGGCACAGATCTCTATGCAATAACACTATGGAAGGCCTATTTATAGGCTAGACACATTCATTAGAGCTCATTCGTTAACATCACTAACGAATGAGACTTCCCTATAACGAATGGCCCCCCATTCGCTAAACACCCTTAGCGAATGGGTATACCTTAACGGTTAAGCCTCCATTCGTTACACTGTAGTAACGAATGAGCTCATACATTAACGAATAGCCCTAGTCTTTAACGATTGAGGCCCATTCGCTAAACATCCTTAGAGAATGTGCCTTTATACATTAATATAAAGACTAAACCACCCCTAGTCCATTCGAACAGCTGCGGACACCAAATCCGTGCACTTACAACTTCTTTGATTATTGGTTCAGTGATTTGTGTTACTGGCTCTTCAATAAACATTTCTTCAACTACTGGTTCTTTAACAGGAGTATCTTCATTAACATTTTCATCAACTTCATGAATAATGGGTTCTGGTTATCTTTCAGCAGTAGCTGGCTTGCTTTCCAGTGCTCTTGTCTTCGTTCTTCTTGAGCCCTCTTGGCAGAAGCTACAGTTTCTGGTGTATAGTCATCCGGATTCAAGAGAATCCAATAATTTGTTCTAAGCATGACTAATTGAGAGATGAATTTCACATAAACATTCCATGGCATCTTTGGCCCATCATCTCTCCTAGGTTCTTCTCTGACTCCCAGACCAAGTTCAATTTCATTTTAATTTTCTGGGTCAGGCTGTGTAGGCTCAGGCTCATCAACTGTTTGTGCAATTGGAGTTTGTTCTTCAGTTTGTGTTCCTTTTAAAGCCTCCAATGTAGCCCTTATTGCCTCATCAGCCTCCTTCCTCATTCTCTCTTCTTCTTCTTCTTCTTCTTCTTCTTCTTGTTTCTTTTTCATTTCAATGAGTGCTTCAAGCACTTCTTAATCAATTTCTTCTTCTTCCTCTTCAACCACCACCCTTTCTCTCTCTTGGTTTATCATCCTTATTACAGTTTGTATTTGTTGATGCATATTTTGTCCATCTCGATCTTTATCAGGACTTTAATGTAATAGGTTAAAAGTATAGGGTTTATAATGTAAATATGGTAAAAATGCCATTCGCTCAATTGTAAGCTACATTTGTTACCCCGTAACGAATATAACACATTTGTCTTAATGTAAGCTCATTCGTTAACCTTGTTTAACGAATGAGGGCCATTCTCTATCATTTAAAGTATTAACGAATAAGCGTGTTTATTCATTAAGTTGTTATAACGAATGACTTATTCGTTAAGCTTATCTTGACGAATAAGGGTCATCGTCTATATAAACCCCTGTATTGTATTTCATTATAACAGTTCTGATTATTTCCATATATCCTCTCGTTACTCTGTCCGATTGCAATCTCAATACACACACTACACCGACTAACGTATATCTAGCCTAATCGTATAACGAATCAACATGAACATCGATGTAAACACAAGATCTAGATCCTTATATGCTCTCTCAAGTGGTATCAGAGCCTGAGATATGATCTTCGATGATTCTCGTGTTGTTAATCGTATAATTCATCTCGTATTTGATTCAATTCATGGTGAATTGATAGGATTTGAAGCTTAATTGAGTTGAATTGAGACAAAGGATTGTATTTCATTGAAATTGGAACTGTAATTAACGTAATTAGGAGTATTCATCAGTTAATTGAATAATCATGAAGGTTAGAGTTCGTTTGAATGAGGTTAGAGTTTAAATTGATAACGAATTAAGCTCTGATTGAGTTGTGGTTTGGATGTTACGAACTGGTTAAGAACGAGGTGGTTAATTGATTGTATTAGTTATTGTTTGCGAATCCGGACAAGTGAGATCAGGTTCGGAATTCATCTGCGAGTTGATTGATAACTATTTCATGGATTTTGGACTAGTTTAGACTGTGATCTGAGAGTTAGAAAAGTTTGAATATATGAGTTCTTATTCGCTACTGATGAAGACTAATTCGTTAAATCTTAACTACTCATTCGTTAAGACTTAACCGCTCATTCGCTAATACTCAACGACTCATACGTTAATCCCTCACTTTCGTTAAAACCACATTCGTTACTCAAACTTTGTTTGCTTAAACCTTATTCACTAAAAGCTCATTCGTTCACCCATTCGCTACTCATTCTCTATTCGTGATACTCATTCGTTATATTGCTCATTCGGTTCATTCATCTTAACGAATATCATTCATTCGTTAAGCAATTCACATTCGTTACTGTTTTCCCATTTGTGTGAACAGTATCCTGAAGGTTTTAAGTATTAACAATTTTAGTCCTTGAAGTTTCAACAAGTGTGATCATGGCTTCTCAAAACGCCTCGTTCTATGCTTTAGCGTCTCAAAATGCCCTATTGCAGCAAATGCTTACCATGGACAATGAAATTGGGAGCCACAACAAGTGTCTAAAACTGTTGAAATTATCCGACCTTGCTCGGTGGGAACCAAGCTTTCGTGCTTACTTGGGATCCGTTCATCCGAGTAATGTTCGTTATCTAGATGTTGTGTATGCTGCACTGTTGGTTGGAAGTGATAATCTCGGCTGGACCCCTAAGGAATTCAAGAATTATGAAACTCAAGAATTAAAAGACTTTGAAAGTGAGACTAAGGCTTATTCAACTCTCACTATGGCTTTACCTGAACAAATCTTTCATCAATACAGCACCATAAAGATTTGTGCATACTTATTCGATACCTTGAAAAGAAGAAGCATGGGGAATACATTAGAAAGCAAGATAATGCTTGTAAAGTTTCAATTCAGAAACTTTATTTTGATGAAGAATGAAAAGGTTGAAGAGATGATAAATCGTTTTAGTCATCTAGTGGTTGAAATGGCCAGTGTTAATCTGGAACCGACTGAGATTGACAAGATAGATACATTGAAAAATGCATTGCCTTCGTCATATTCGACTTTTCTCTTTGTGTTGAAAGAAAACGGTTTCTTTCGTAATACTGAACTTACTGCAGTCCAGTTTATCAACAAAATTGAGGAAAAAGAATTTGAATTAAAGTGTCAAACATCATTGAAGGACAATCAGAATCAGAATCCTTCAATTTATGGTGGAGCAATGCCGGCAAACTCTTCAAGTCAAATTTCAGTCCGAATTACTGCTTTCTTCACTCAAACTGAAGAGGAGAATTCTAATGTAAACAATTTAGCTAATGTATGCTTTATGGCATCAGGGTCGAGATCCAAGTCTACCACCAATGCTTCAAGTACATTACCTAAAGTAAACCTTCAAGAAGCTGAACATCAGTTTGCTTTTCTATGTGCTTTCATGACATCATACGAACAATTAGTGGGTAGCAAAATTCCCACTAGTGATCTAATCGATGAAGATTATGATCAAATTGATCCTTATGATCTTGAATTGTTGGATCTAAAATGGAATATGGCTATGATTGTGCGAAAGGTCAAGAAGTTCATGCAAAGAACAGGGAAAGATCTTCCAACGTTGAATAAACGAGTTGGTTTTGATAAGTTGAAAGTTAAATGCTACAACTGCTTTGACTTTGGTCATTTTGCCAAAGAATGTGACAAGCCAAGAAAAGAATATTCCGGTCCACGCAATGCTGAGAGATCACAAGGAAAGAATTCATCGGGTAATGATCAAGGCAAAAGGAGTTCCTTTGAAGGAGATAAGAACAAGTTAAACAACAATCAAGCTCTTGCTGCTAGTGAAGGGGTTGATTGGTCGCAGAGGTTATTGGGGAATCAACCCAATCTTGTGGTATTTGAATCAGTTAAACAATTTGAAGATGCAAGCAGTGATCAAGTATCTGAAGAGAGTGACACATCAGACTCTAAAACAGATTCTTATCAAAGTTCATCTGATAACTCAACTGTGCAAGCCAAATCTGACAATTCTAATTCTGATCACATTGAATCTTATGCTTGAATGGTTAAGTTTGACGAGGTATGTCCTGAACCTCAACTTAACGCAACTGAACCTTTAAATGTTGTGTTAGAATGTTCTGAATGTGCTAAAATCAAATCTAAACTAGAAATCGCTTTAACTTAGAACAGTTCTCTCACAAAAGAGCTTTTTATGATCAATGAATGCTACAAACAGCAATCAAAATTACTAGAACAATCAACTTTAAAAATCCAAAAACTGTCTGAAAGCAATCATGATCTAAAAGCTGAGGTTCAATGTAAGATTATAGTGGTTGAACAACATTTTCAGGAGATTCTCAGACTTCAAACCTGCATTTCTAAACTGGAAAATGAAATTTTGGAATTGAAAAATAAACTTGGAAAATTTCGAGATTCCTTGTTTTTACTAAATGAAATAATTGAAGTAAACAGTTCCCACTGTAGCATTCCAGACATTAAACAATGTCCTGAAGTGATTACAGTTGAACCGGAAAGTGTTGATCAAACCAAATCAACTCAAGAACCGATTCACATTAAAAGTAACTCCGTTTTTACCAAAAGTGAATTAGATGGTTCTGTTGAGGAGTTAGTCGAACAAAATGAGATTGTCAAAAATAAGAATATTCCTGCTGACAATCACATTTTATGTGAACCTGAAGAATTTGAACAGGCAGTCTATGGTTCAAAATCTTTGGGTGAAACTTCAAAAACTCCTATGATATTGCCTAGTGTTTCTCAATCAGACAAACCTTCGGTGTCTGATGAGGAGTTGATGAGATTAATAAATCCTCAACCAAAATCTTTAAGCGGGAAGATATTTAAATTAAAAAGTCTTTCAAAGGTGTTTTTGGATAAGGAAGTTCCTTTGAATTTTATTAATCCAGAACTAATTGAAAGTGTCTTTCAAGATGACACTTCAGAAGTCACTAAACTTGAACAACAATTTTCCAAATCCAAAATTAAAAATGTTCAAGAAAATTCAACAAAAACCACATTTAAACCCATAAAATTTATCAATCGTCTAGAATGGAGAATTCATCTAATTCTACCAATCTTGAATTTTTTCAAAATAAAATGGGACTTAAATCTGTTGGTTCAAAGAAAGTGACTTTGAAGCATCAAAAACTGAGATTCAACCTGTGAAGGAAAATCAACCTAGTGGTTCACTACATAAGTCTTTAGATTCACGCTTATGTTTTAAATGTGGTGAACCTGGACATGTTTCTAAAGATTGTAAAATAAAGGTTGATGAGATCAAAGTGTCATCAAAGTGTAAGTTTGACTTGAAAGAAAAAACAAAAGAAAACCAAGTTGATGAAAGTTTAATAATGTATTCTGATGTCAATCCAAGAAAAAATGTTACGATTGAGTCTTTTAATGTAACAAACAAATGTGTTGAACGTGCTCAACCGATTTGTTTAAATACTGATTCGGGAATTATTCGTGACGGGTACCTAAAGAAGAAAAACAAGAAACGATTCACATATTCTCAAATCCCGAATAAAAGTGTTAAGTTAATTTTTTCTCTGAAAGTATCAAAGGGAGAGCCCAAAACTGAGGCTTGGGCTGCCTTTTTGAACTAATCATTTACTTGTTTGTGCAGAGTTCATCCAGGTCCGTGTCTACTCATAAATGAATTTTGGACAGTGGATGTTCTAGGCATATTACTGGCAACCTCGATCTTCTGAATAATGTTAAGGATATTCAAGGAGGTTATGTTGCGTTTGCTGGTAACAATAGGGGAATGATATGAAAGAAGGAGAAGTATCAAACACAAAGTAACGTTTGAAAAAGTAAATTATTGTGAGAAGGTGGATCACAATTTACTGAGTGAATCTCAGATATGCGATAAAAAGTTTACCACCGTTTTCACAGACAAGGAATGTGTTATCCTTCAACCGGGATATACGATTCCTGAAGATATGGTTGTCATGAGATCACCACGATCGAATGATATTTATGTACTGGATATGAGTTACGATGTCAATGTTTCACCCTCAACTACATGTTTCATGTCTAAAGCTACCGAAAAGGAATCTATCCTTTGGCATCGACGCATGGGACACATTCACATACGCAAGATGAATTTTCTTATTTCAAATGAGTTAGTGGATGGTGTATCCCTTAAAAATTTCAAGATTAATGATTATTGCGTTGTGCGCAAGAAGGGGAAACAAAAGAAGAAATCACATCCAAGAAAGTCACTCAACACTATTGTTACACCACTAGAACGACTTCATATGGATCTCTTCGGTTCAGTGAATCGTGCTAGTATTGCTGGAGATTGATACTGCTTGGTGGTGACTTATGATTTCTCACGTTACTCATGGGTGTTATTTATGGGATCGAAAGATCAAACACCTATCTTAATTCAGAATCTAATTACTAAGATCGAATCACTTTACAAACTAAAAGTGAGACGAATTCGTAGTGACAATGGAACTGAATTTAAGAATAATGAATTGGATTTCTTCTGCATACAGAAAGGAACTCATCATGAATTCAGTGCGCCTTATGTTCCTCAACAGAATGGTGTATCTGAAAGAAAGAATCGTACGTTGATTGAATCTGCAAGAAAGATGCTCGCTGATTCAAAGCTTCTTGTTCAATTCTGGAACGAAACAGTGAACACAGCGTGTTATACTCTAAATCGCGTACTAACAGTAAAGAAGTTCAAAAAGACAAGTTATGAACTTCTAAACAATCATAAACCAAACTTAAAATACTTGGAACCATTCGGGTATCTGTGTACTGTGTTAAAGAGAGATGCTGGAAAGTTTGATGAAAAAGCGTTTGAAGGTTACTTTTTGGGATACAATTCTCCTAAAAAAACGAATCTTCAGTATCTCATCGGGTGTGTGGAAGAATGGTATCACGTTGATTGCCAAAGTTATACTACTCCGCCAACTGGTACAGGTCCCGACTGGATGTTCGATTACGGCGGTTTATTTAATTCGTTTACGTCAGTGGTTGAAGAAGTACATGAAGATATTATTTTATCTTATCTAGAAGAACAATGTCTTGCGATGTCAAGGTCTTCTTCGGTTGATGTGAATGACTCTCCTAATGTATCAACGTCGAATGAAGTTTCTGAATCTTCTGATGATGCTGATTTCGTGGATTAATCGTCAGTACCCTTGGATGAAGCTCCTGAAACAAACGAGCCAATTCAAATTGTTGATGAATCACCGACTGTCTCTTTAGACACAGCAGAGGAAAATATCACCAATTTGGGTGATAACATATTTGTCCCTGTCAATCCTTCCTAATGGATTCATTCGAGTCATCCACAGGAACAGATAATTGGTGATGTGAACGATGGGGTTCGAACAAGACACCAATTAGTTAATGTATGTGATGATCAAGTTGATTGTAACGTATCTCCTACCGAGGATTCGATAGTTTGTGCTTATGTGGATTTGCACTCTTCGGTTATCTTCAGTATTGCACAATACACCTGCTTTTTATCACAGATAGAACTGATAAGTGTCGCAATGGCACTCAAGGAACCATTTTGGGTTGAAGCTATGCAGGAGGAGCTGTAACAGTTCATACGACTAGGTGTATGGGACTTAATTGATAAACCCTATCGCGTGAAAAAGGCGATTCCAACTAAATGGGTCTTTAAGTGCAAAAAGGACGACCGCGGGGTAATCGTGAGAAACAAGGCACGATTGGTCGTACTTGGTTATAATCAACAAGAAGGCATAGATTACACCGAAGTATATGCTCGGTTGCACGACTGGAGGCTATACGTATCTTTCTTGCCTATGTAGCCTATAAAAATTTTAAGGTTTATCAAATGGACGTGAAATCGGCGTTTTTGAACGGAGCTATTCATGAGGAAGTGTATGTGAAGCAGCCTCCCGGTTTCGAGGATCCAGACTTTCCAAAGCGTGTTTACCTATTAAACAAAGCTCTTTATGGTTTACACCAGGCCCCGAGAGCCTGGTACAACACGTTGGCTGACCATCTGGTAGAGAGTGGATTCACGAGGGGGACTGTGGATTGTACATTATTTTATAAGAACGTGGGTGATGATTTGCTCCTCGTCCAAATCTATGTGGATGACATAATTTTTGGTTCGACGAAAGACAGCTTGTGTAAAGATTTTGAAAAGACAATGCAAACCAAATTCGAGATGAGCTCGATGGGAGAGACGAACTTTTTCTTAGGATTGCAAGTTCACCAGTCTGATTCCGGAATCTTTATCCATCAAACAAAATATGTGAACAATGTCTTGAGCCAATTCAAGATATCTGACGGAAAAATTCCTTCGACACCTCTTCCCGTGGGTCACAATTTATCACCGGATGAATTGGAGGATACTGTTGATCCTACCCTGTATCGTGCTATGATCGGATCTCTCATGTATCTGACTGCATCACAACCTGATATTATGTTTGCTGTTTGTTTGTGTGCTAGGTACCAATCGAGTCCTCGAGTGACTCACCTGGCGGTAGTAAAGCGCATCTTACATTATATGAGGGGAAATCCAGACATCGGGTTATGGTACAACAAGAACAATAAGTTCGATCTCACCGCTTTCACTGATTCGGACTACGGAGGATGCAAAATCAATTTCAAGTCTACAACAGCGGGATGTCAAGTTTTAGGAAACCAGCTTGTTTCCTGGCAGTGTAAGAAGCAGACAACGGTCTCAACTTCAACAGCTGAAGCGGAGTATGTAGCGGCCTCGAGTTGCTGCTCACAGGTTCTCTGGATCCAGCAACACTTGCGGGATTACGGTTTGAAGTTTCTTACTACTGCCATTTATATTGATAATTCTGCTGCAATTTCAATCACCAAAAATCCGGTTCACCATTCGAAAACCAAACATATTGAAATCCGTTATCACTTCATACGTGATTGTTTTGAAAGAAATTAATATCAATTGATAAAATTCACACAGATTTTCAAAAGGCTGACCTTTATACCAAAGCGTTTGACAAAACATGTTTTCAATATCTGCTGGGTATAAATGGTTTAAAAACTTTAAAAGATATTCAAAAGTTTGGTTAAATCATTTTGTCAATTTTAGGGGGAGAAAATATAAAAACAAAAAATATTGTGTTTTCAGTTTGTACAGAGAAAACTAAAAACTCCAAAAACATTCAAATATTAAAAATTTTCAAAAACTATGAAAAATGCTCCTCAAAATGAGTTTGAAGCAAAAAGGGAAATTATAGTACATTGATGGGATTGATCTAGTACATGGATAAACTAGATTAAAAATTACCGTAAGGCTAGCAATATGATATGCGAAGATAGGCTTAACAGACTATATAGGAACTGATAAGATATAAAGATAATGAACGCCGAACCTAGTGGAATTACATCTTGAAAGATTGAAACTATATATGATTTAAGAAGAGTCAAAAGTCAAAATGATTACTGTGTGTGCATGCTTTCATTTTTGAAGAAAATTCTGCTTTGTTTTTATTTTATTTTGCAAAGAAATTCAACTTTATTTTTTTTCTTTATTTATATTCAAATATTGGATCCTCTCCTGCGCAATAAGATTATCCTATCTGAGGGTTAATATTTGAGTATTCTGCTTTATTTTCTTGGTGTTTCGTATAAAATCTTGGACTTCTCCACGCGATAATACGGGATTATCCGAATTGAGAGTTAAGATTTTATGC